>NC_060174.1:16570630-16870630 GCF_021184085.1 Oncorhynchus gorbuscha
TTCCCACCTTAGTTTGTGGGATCTTGTTTTTGTATTGTTGCTGTTGAGCCCTACAAGGCTGGTTTCTCTTTCTTGTTTTTGTTGCTGGTTATCATTAAATAATATGATTAACCTACCCCATGCTGCATCTTGGTCTGACCATTCTTACAACGACGAGCGTAACAGAAGATCCCACCACAAACGGACCAAGCAGCGTGGCCAGGAGGAGCAGACATCCTGGACATGGGAGGATATCTTAGATGGTAAGGGATCCTGGATGTGGGAGAAGATCCTGGCCGGAAGGGATCGCCTTCAATGGGAGCAGACGGAGGCAGCAAGGGAGGAATAACGATGACACCGGGGTTCGCGACCACAACGGAAGCCCGAGAGGCTTTTCCCCACCTTAGTTTGCACACGGGGTGGTTGGCGGTGCCAGGGTTTGAACCAGACCCAGCTCCCCGTACTCACAGTGGGGAGCGTGTGACCGGTCAGGCACCATGTTTTGCGGTCTCCAGTGCGCCTCCTCGGTCCAGGATATCCTGCGCCGGCTCTACGCGCTGTATCTCTGGTGCTGCTTCACAGCCCATTGCGTCCTGTGCGTCCTGTGCCCAGTATATTCTGTGCCACTTCCATGCACCTGGCCTCCAGTGCGCGTCACCAGCCTGGTACGTCCTGTGCCAGCTCCACGCATGAAGCCTCCAGTGATGATCCATGGTCCGAAGCCTCCAGAGGTGATCCATGGCCCGGAGCCTCCAGTGATGAACCATGGCCCGGAGCCTCCAGTGATGATCCATGGCCCGGAGCCTCTAGAGACGATCCATGGCCCAGCGATCCATGGCCCAGCGACGGTTCCCAGTCCGGAGCCTCCAGCGACGGTTCCCAGTCCGGAGCCTCCAGCGACGGTTCCCAGTCCGGAGCCTCCAGCGGCGGTTCCCAGTCCAGAGCCTCTTGGGACGATCCGCTCTCCGGAGTCCCCTTCAACGATCTACGGTCCGGTTCATCTTGCGACGATCCGAGGTCCGGAGTCCCCGGCAACGATCTATGGTCCGGTTCCACAGAAGCAGAGGGATCCGTGAGCGGAGCGGGGTATATGCTCCGAACGGGAGCCACCACCAAGGCTAGATGCCCACCCGAACCCTCCCACTTAGAGTCAGGTTTTGCGGCCGTAGTCCACACCTTTGGGGGTCAAAAGACAATGACGAAAAAAATATGAATATTTTTAGTGATTAAAAATGTACTTCTCCCTGAGAATTGTATGTTTTGAACAATGTGTTTTCTATTTTTAGGTGTATTGTCTGCGTGAGTGTATATCATTTTGATCACTTTGTTTATGATTTGACAGCAATGTTGGATTTTGAACACAGGTAAAACTGTTTTGAGGCGAATGTTTCATTTTGCAAGAGGAGTGAGAGGTTATGTAAATAGTGCTTGAAGATGAGGTTTTGTGTTTAATGTTTTCAGGAAATGGAGCAAGGTTTCAGAAATTGTGTTTTAGCAATTGAGAAAAACTGTAAGAGTCTCATTAGGTCTTCAATATAAGATATTAATGTTGTAAACACATTTCATAGCGAGAGACAGAGAGAGAGAGAGAGAGAGAGAGAGAGAGAGAGAGAGAGAGAGAGAGAGAGAGAGAGAGAGAGAGAGATGTGACATTTGACGTTGAGATCTTGGTAGTGCCAGTTTTAACATAGTAGTTGATACCCTGATGCCATCCAGTTCATCAAGCTGACATGGTGTTTCTCTGACATTATCAAAGGGTCAGTGTCAATGAGTGAAGCTGTAATTCAGGTTAGCACAGCCTGACCTGGATACATCTATATCGGACACGTTTATTGGTCCGGGAGCCCACTGACCAATGAGGCTGCTGAGGGGTGAGCTCACTCTCTGAAATGACAAGTTATGGCCTGCACACCCAGTGACATGTCTCCTGCTGCATACCTTTGCTGCAGTGTCACTAGATTTTAATAACTATACACCCCCACCCTTCCCCATGTATGGTACATGTCTCTGGCATACCCCACCCTTCCCCATGTATGGTACATGCCTCTGGCACACCCCACCCTTCCCCATGTATGGTACATGTCTCTGGCATACCCCACCCTTCCCCATGTATGGTACATGCCTCTGGCACACCCCACCCTTCCCCATGTATGGTACATGTCTCTGGCACACCCCACCCTTCCCCATGTATGGTACATGTCTCTGGCACACCCCACCCTTCCCCATGTATGGTACATGCCTCTGGCACACCCCACCCTTCCCCATGTATGGTACATGTCTCTGGCACACCCCACCCTTCCCCATGTATGGTACATGTCTCTGGCACACCCCACCCTTCCCCATGTATGGTACATGTCTCTGGCACACCCCACCCTTCCCCATGTATGGTACATGTCTCTGGCACACCCCACCCTTCCCCATGTATGGTACATGTCTCTGGCACACCCCACCCTTCCCCATGTATGGTACATGTATCTGGCACACCCCACCCTTCCCCATGTATGGTACATGTCTCTGGCACACCCCACCCTTCCCCATGTATGGTACATGTCTCTGGCACACCCCACCCTTCCCCATGTATGGTACATGTCTCTGGCACACCCCACCCTTCCCCATGTATGGTACATGTCTCTGGCACACCCCACCCTTCCCCATGTATGGTACATGTCTCTGGCACACCTTTTTCTGGACTCCCTTCTGTTTAATTCAGGTTTATAAGGGAAATATTCAAGTCTGTAAGACTTTACAGTAAAGTTGTGCTCTCAAGAGTCAAACATAGTCAATGCATTATAACTTGAAATTCCGCACATAAATGTCCCACCTTACAATGTTTGGCTTTAGTTGCCAAGATGTTAATTTGGAAAATGGTGCCAAGTTTTGATGCGGACCTTAGTGGGATATTTTTAAATTAAACTGCAGTCAACATTGAATTAGGTTAGAATCTAAAGCCTCCAGAATCCAACATTATTACAGTTTTTTCCAACTGCTTACACACAAAATCTTTTCATGTCACACAATTTTTGAAACCTCTCACTCAAAGTGCAAAACTACACACCAAATATCCAAAACTATAAGCTATTTCTCAGCCTTTGACTCAGTTATCAATTGCATAAATCACTTTTTTCAAAACACTACACATAATCCTCTACCTAAAACACAAAAATCTAACAGGAAGTGACTTGCTTTCCTTTTCCAAACACAACCAATCAAAATGCTACAATTATTCACCAGGTCACACACACACGCCTCACATGTGCAAACACTAATAGCTTAACTGATCACTTACCAATCACTGCTTTACTGTAGTATAGGCCTATAAATAGGTCAAAGGTCAGATTACCTGTTTTGAACAATGGATGCCAACAATGGACAGAGAGCAAGGGGAGTATGAGGAAGAGGAAGAGGAAGAGGAGGATGGGGGAAAAGAAGAGAAGGAAGGAGAGCCATCTGTGATAAGATTAGGGCAACACTTGTTGATCATGTGATCAACCACAGTTTGACCGTGAGAGAGGCTGGACTGAGAGTCCAGCCCAACTTGAGTCGATTTACAGTGGCGTCCATAATTCGAACCTTCAGAAATGAGAACAGGTATGCAACTATAGCCATCCATTTACTGCACTGCAATGAATGAATGAGGTTGGTTATCATGCTGTACTACATTTATTTTGTACATTGTTTACAGTTCCTATGCTGAACACATACTGTGTTTGAATTCTGTACAGAGTGGAAAGGCAAAGACATCATGGAGGACGAGAACGCTTGTTTACGTATGTGCAAGAAACTGTAATTATAAATATGGTTTTGGCCAACAATGCAATTAGGATTCGAGAGATAAGAGAGCATATCTTGAATAATGACACCATATTTAACAACATCAATGCTGTAAGCCTGCCGACCACACAACGCATCCCCCAACGGCACCGAGTGGCGATGAAACAACTTTACAAGGTGCCATTTGAGAGAAACTCTGACCGAGTCAAGAATATGCGACATGACTTTGTAGAGGTATGTATGCAACACTACTTCCAGTACTTCAGACATACCATATTTACTCATCTGTATATCCTTTTGTCTGTTACAGAGAGTATTGGAGCTGGATGCCCATGTAATTCACCATGAATTTATTTATGTGGATGAGGTTGGCTTCAACCTCACCAAAACTAGGCACCGCGGAAGAAATGTAATACGACAGAGGGCATTTACCAATGTCCCTGGACAGCGTGGGGGTAATATGTGTGTTGCCATCACTCAAAACGGGGTCCTCCATCACAATGCCACACTGGGTCCGTACAACACCGGCCATATGCTCACTTTTCTGGATGCAATTTACACAATGCTTGTCCCTGATCCAGATCAGGAGCCTGCATGATTTGTCGTTTTTATGGGACAATGTTCGTTTTCACCAGGCTGTTCTGGTCCAAAACTGGTTTGCCATGCATCCACAATTTGTAGTTTTGTACCTACCCCCATATTCACCTTTTCTAAATCCCATAGAGGAATTCTTCTCAGCCTGGCGCTGGAAAGTGTATGATCGCCAACCCTATGCCCGCATGCCGCTTCTCCAGGCAATGGAGGACGCATGTGGGGACATAGAGGTTGCCTCTGTCCAAGGTTGGATACGCCATGCTAGGAGATACTTCCCTCCATGTTTGGCAAGAGAAAACACCCCCCCCCCACCAATTCCTGGACTACCCCCCGGGACCCCACACACACAATTGTGTTCTTTACTGTGTTCTAAAGAATATACTTTTGGTTTACATATGTTTATGGTTTTGTTGTATGCTACTGTATCCAACAGTAATGTTTGGCCTAATAAATATTTTTTGTTTCTACATTGCATTGGTGTTTACAGTGTACTTGTTACCCCTCTCAGCAGATTACTTTCACTGTAGAGCATTGTATTGAAATGTAGATATAAGCCTATGAAATACCAAAGAGCTTTAGATTTAGAACAACAGTGTTTACATGGTATACCAAAAATGTACTATTATGAAAGCAGTGTTTGCCATTTGATGCAAATGCTTCATTCCGACATGTGTTTATGGCATTTTGAATGCAGTGTTACATTTTGAAGGAGATGTGAGGCATTTTGCATTTTGTGTGTGCAGTTTTGGGAATTGTGTGTAGAGTTTTGAAGAAAATGAGACAGTTTTGAAAACGTGTGTAAGCAGTTGGAAAAAACTGTAATTCATGAATGTCATTTATTTTCCCCCATCAAAAGCCAGTTACTAAGATTAGCTATAGACCTGCACATGCTGCTGTTTTTCATTTACTGTAAAACGCCTGCACACCAAGTGACAGTGGTTTTACTGTAATTATAGACCGACAGAGAATGGGAAAATCTCAAATGCACACAAGGACATGTCCTATGGCAGCAGTAGCTGCAGAAGCACTGTCGATGTATGGCCTGGGAAAACCCGCTGCTGCTGTGCTGACGCTGCAGTGCGCGACTCCCCCATTTGTCTGTCTGTCTCTCAAGAGTTGGGGCGCTGCGAAGCAAACTAGGTGCCAGCTGGTCTGGCGAGACCGAAAACGGGCAAAATTGGCTGGGGGAGCGTCAGTGTTCCTCATCGGGGACACGCCATAGCCTAACGATAAACCCAATATTTAATTAAGCCATCCGGATATTTAGTTTAGGACAGCTTAGCACAGCTTGCATGCGTCTCGTGAATATTGAAACACAAGTGTTCAACGTGAAAGTTTAGGTATTGAATCAGTGCAGATTGTCTAGACTATTGGAACAGAAATAATTATACATTTAATACTAGGCATGGTCTAGGGCTATTTGAGAAAGGAATGAGATAAATCAACTACCCCTGGCATGGTGCACAAATCTAATTATCTTTCATTAGCATACATTTACATTTAAGTCATTTAGCAGACGCTCTTATCCAGAGCCATACCTTCTATAATAAAAAATGTGATTTCAACGAAAATGTTTTCTTCAAAATAAAATCATGTTGCATGATGATAAGCAGTTATATATTTGTTACAGAACAAATAAGATCATACAACAACTTGATTGTGCTTAATTCTTCTGGAAACAAAACGTTACAGTTCTGCATTGTGGACATGCACAATCAACTGTTGAAAATATTTGTCCAAAATGTATTTGCAGTAGGCTATACTCAGTGCTCTCTCTTCATGCTTTAAGTGCGGGCTGTGTACAGTAGGCTGCACCCAAAATCTTATGATGCACAAAGCAGGGTAATAGAGTCCTGACTCCCAAATAGTAATTTCGACCACAGAATGCGGTCATGTGGTGGCTTGTAAGATAATACCTCCTGGTATGCTGAAACCTGCTTAGTTAATAATGGTATGAGAGGATAATCTATGCTGAAACCTTTACAGTTAATAATGGTATGAGAGGATAATCAATACTGAAACCTGCATAGTTGATAATGGTATGAGAGGATAATCAATGCTGAAACCTGCTTAGTTAATAATGGTATGAGAGGATAATCAATGCTGAAACCTTTACAGTTAATAATGGTATGAGAGGATAATCAATACTGAAACCTGCATAGTTGATAATGGTATGAGAGGATAATCAATGCTGAAACTTTTACAGTTAATAATGGTATGAGAGGATAATCAATACTGAAACCTGCATAGTTGATAATGGTATGAGAGGATAATCAATGCTGAAACCTGCTTAGTTAATAATGGTATGAGGGGATAATCAATGCTGAAACCTGCTTAGTTAATAATGGTATGAGAGGATAATCAATGCTGAAACCTTTACAGTTAATAATGGTATGAGAGGATAATCAATACTGAAACCTGTATAGTTGATAATGGTATGAGAGGATAATCAATGCTGAAACCTGCATAGTTGATAATGGTATGATAGGATAATCAATGCTGAAACCTGCATAGTTGATAATGGTATCATAGGATAATCAATGCTGAAACCTTTACAGTTAATAATGGTATGATAGGATAATGAATGCTGAAACCTGCATAGTTAATAATGGTATGAGAGGATAATCAATGCTGAAACCTGCATAGTTGATAATGGTATGAGAGGATAATCAATGCTGAAACCTGCATAGTTGATAATGGTATGAGGGGATAATCAATGCTGAAACCTGCATAGTTGATAATGGTATGAGGGGATAATCAATGCTGAAACCTGCATAGTTGATAATGGTATGAGGGGATAATCAATGCTGAAACCTGCATAGTTGATAATGGTATGAGAGGATAATCAATGCTGAAACCTGCATAGTTGATAATGGTATGATAGGATAATCAATGCTGAAAACTGCATAGTTGATAATGGTATCATAGGATAATCAATGCTGAAACCTTTACAGTTAATAATGGTATGAGAGGATAATCAATGCTGAAACCTTTACAGTTAATAATGGTATGATAGGATAATCAATGCTGAAACCTGCATAGTTAATAATGGTATGATAGGATAATCAATGCTGAAACCTTTACAGTTAATAATGGTATGATAGGATAATCAATGCTGAAACCTGTATAGTTGATAATGGTATGAGAGGATAATCAATGCTGAGACCTTTACAGTTAATAATGGTATGATAGGATAATCAATGCTGAAAACTGCATAGTTGATAATGGTATGATAGGATAATCAATGCTGAAACCTGCATAGTTGATAATGGTATGATAGGATAATCAATGCTGAAACCTGCATAGTTAATAATGGTATGAGAGGATAATCTATGATGAAACCTTTACAGTTAATAATGGTATGATAGGATAATCAATGCTGAAACCTGCATAGTTAATAATGGTATGAGAGGATAATCAATGCTGAAACCTTTACAGTTAATAATGGTATGATAGGATAATCAATGCTGAAACCTGCATAGTTGATAATGGTATGATAGGATAATCAATGCTGAAACCTGCATAGTTGATAATGGTATGATAGGATAATCAATGCTGAAACCTGCATAGTTGAAAATGGTATGATAGGCTAATCAATATTGAAACCTGCATAGTTGATAATGGTAGGATAGGCTCATCAATGCTGAAACCTGCATAGTTGATAATGGAATCAGAGGATAATCAATGCTGAAACCTTTACAGTTAATAATGGTATGATAGGATAATCAATGCTGAAACCTGTATAGTTGATAATGGTATGAGAGGATAATCAATGCTGAAACCTTTACAGTTAATAATGGTATGATAGGATAATCAATTCTGAAACCTGCATAGTTGATAATGGTATGATAGGATAATCAATGCTGAAACCTGCATAGTTGATAATGGTATGATAGGATAATCAATGCTGAAACCTGCATAGTTGATAATGGTATGATAGGATAATCAATGCTGAAACCTGCATAGTTGATAATGGTATGATAGGATAATCAATGCTGAAACCTGCATAGTTGATAATGGTATGATAGGATAATCAATGCTGAAACCTGCATAGTTGATAATGGTATGAGAGGATAATCAATGCTGAAACCTGCATAGTTGATAATGGTATGATAGGATAATCAATGCTCAAACATGCACAGTTGATGATTAAAATTGTTATGACTTGGATGCCTTCTAGAAATAATCCATACATCATCATTATAGACGTGAAACTGCCAGAGAATTAGAGTGAACTTGTCAGGACCCGGTTACGAACCCGGGTCTCCGGAGTGAAAAAGCTTCTTGTCTTCACCCCTCTGAGACAGGACAGCTCCAACACCAACCTCTGAGGCGTCTACCTCCACCACAAACGGTTCATCCGTAGTCGGTAGTATCAGGATGAGAGCAGAGAGGACGCGCTGCTTGAGTCCTTGGAAGGCCGTCTCAGCTTCTCTTCCCTACAACAACCTTGCATTGTCACCCTTGGTTAAAGCTGAGAGAGGGGCTGCCACCAAGCTGAAGTTCTTGATGAACTTGTGGTAAAAGTTAGTGAAGCCCAGGAAACGCTGAACTTCCTTAACGGATTTGGGGGTGGGCCAATCCGCTACCGCCCCTACCTTCCTGGGGTCCATTTGGACTCGACCGGGTTCCACTACAAATCCCAGGAATTGTACTCGGGATGAATGGAATTCACATTTTTCCGGCTTAACGTACAGATGGCTGTCTAGGAGGCGTTTGAGTACTTGTCTGACATGCTGAGTGTGTTCTTGAAGAGAGCTCGAAAAGATGAGGATGTCATCCAAGTAAACAAACACAAATATGTTAAGCATATCCCTAAGCACATCGTTTATGAGCGCTTGGAACACCGCTGGGGCGTTGGTCAGGCCGAAGGGCATCACCAAGTATTCATAGTGACCAGTAGGCGTGTTGAAAGCGGTCTTCCACTCGTCACCAGGTCTGATCCGCACAAGATGGTATGCGTTCCGCAGGTCAAGCTTAGTGCAAACAACTGCTTCCTGGAGCAGCTCGAAGGCTGTGGCCATAAGGGGTAGCGGGTAACGGTTACGGACGGTTATGGCATTGAGTCCCCGGTAGTCGATGCAAGGACGTAATCCACCATCTTTCTTGGCCACAAAGAAAAACCCTGCTCCCGCCGGGGAGGTGGATGGACGCATGAGGCCTGCTTCCAGAGCGTCCTTGATGTAGGTATCCATAGCAGCTCGTTCGGGTGGAGATAGGGAAAAGATCCGACCCCTGGGAGGGCAAGTGCCCGGAAACAGTTCGATGGGGCAATCATAAGGTCTATGGGGTGGTAGCATGGTGGCCCTCTGTTTGCTAAATACCAGTTAGAGGTCATGGTAACACTCGGGAACTCGGGTCAGGTCGATGGATTCTAAAGACTCGGGAGTAGAACTCGGGGAATTCGGGAAAATACAAGTAGCTTGGCACGTAGGACCCCACTGCTTGATAGTGCCCACAGACCAGTCGATGTGAGGGTTATGGCTGTGAAGCCAGGGGTATCCAAGGACGAGAGGGAACTCAGAACAGGAGATCAAATGAAAGTTCATCAATTCCTGGTGTTGTGAAACTGAAAGTCGCAAGGAGGTAGTGACATGAGTGACAAGTCCAGATCCCAAAGGGCTTCCATCCAATGTAGTAACCCTCATGGGGTCACTTAGAGGTTCAGAGGGAACGCCATTCTCCTTCGCCCAGACACCATCCATGAAGTTACCTGCGGCTCAGAGTCTACCAAGGCTTGAAGGTGAAGCTTGTGGTTGTCCCAGGAAAGGGTGACTGGAATGAGCAGACGGGAGTTGGACGGATGGGAGGAGGTTATGTTTCCCGTTACAGTTCCCCCCAGTCTGTACGGGACAGAGCGTTTCCCTGGAGCCCGGGACACGTGGAACGGAAATGGCCCGGTTTGCCGCAATATAGACAGCGTCGCTCCCTCATCCGGCGGTCTCTCTCAGCCTGGGAGATGCGTCCAATCTGCATGGGTTCCGGTGGAGCCAGCGAGGATAAAGATGGGGACTCGGAGCTGGGACTGATAGGAGCTAGAGGTCTACGGTTGAGTTCTCTCTCTCTCAGACGCTGGTCAATGCGTGAGGCCAACTTGATCAGGGACTCGAGATTGTCCGGTGGTTCCCGAGTGGCCAGTTCATCTTGGATAGTGTCGGAAAGGCCTTTCAGACAGCACACCGTGAGCGCCTCGTTGTTCCAGCCACTCGCTGCTGCCACCGTGCGGAACTGGATGGCATAGTCCGTCACGCTGCGCCGACCTTGGTGGAGAGTCAGGAGCTGTTTGGCTGAGTCAGGACCACTGCTTGGGCCTTGAAACACTCGTTTGAATTCCTCAGCAAAGGCAGAGTAGCTGGCACAGCAGGAACTATGGGCATCCCACACAGCAGTAGCCCAGGCCAGGGCTTTTTCCGACAGCAGGGTGATGATATATGCGATCTTAGACCGGTCGGGGGGAACGACGAGGGTTGCAGCTCGAAGGAGAGAGAACATTGGGTGAGAAACCCTTTACAAGCACTTGGATCACCTGAGAACCGTTGGGGAGGTGGAAGACGAGGTTCAGCCAGAGGGTTAACTGCCATGGGTACGTGAATCTGAGGTACTGGGACGGGAACTGTTGCCGGGGTAAGTCGATCAGATATCTGCTTTATGGAAGTCAGCATCTCCGACAGAAGATGAGAATGTCTAGCCATTAAGGCCTCTTGCTGAACCAGGGCGGCTTCGTGGCGTTGGACAGTCTCCTGGTGGTGGGACAGCATGGCAACAAGGTCCTGGGAACTGGCTGCCTCTGGGTTCATTTTTGGCTCTGTGTTTCTGTCAGGACCCGGTTACGAACCCGGGTCTCCGGAGTGAGAAACAGTCACTTAACCAACTTAGGCCACGAATAGTCGGCAGAACCCAGAAGATGAGGCAGACACAGCAGTACTTGAGACGGTGGATTTAATGAAGTAAAAAGTGAAGTTCTTCAGGAAAACATGTAACTCCACAACCTCAAAAGGAATCCTACAAGAACAAAGGTAATCCTCCAAGACAAAAAAGGTAAATCCACAAGGTGGAAGGTAAAGCACAAAAAGCCTCAAAAGATACTCAAAAAACAAACAAACAAGAACAGAAAACAGAATTCCACAAGAGAGTCCACCGGGATCAACAAGAGTTCTCAGAGTACTAGGGCTGGGTGCTAACATACAAACACAGAGCAAAGAACGGAGGAAAACAAAGGGTTTAAATACAATCAGGGGAAACGAGGCACAGGTGCAAATAATAATGGTGATCAAGGGAAAACAAAAGGTCAAAAGGCACAATGGGGGCATCTAGTGACCAAAAACCGGAACAACCCTGGCCAAATCCTGACAGAACTGTTATTTGACTCCTCACCGGATTGGTCATGGACAACAATAAAGGCCACTGCAATCCATGTGGAACTGTCTCGGTCACAGTTGCACTGACTAGAAAGTGACACACTGCATAGTAGATTCTGTCATGTAGTCTCTCCTATATGATCATTAACATTGCACATGTTCCATTTGGTAAGGTGAACAAACGTCTGCTGCTAAGCCAGACTGATTGTCTTCCAATCAGTGTGTTGTTTCAGTCACCTTTTTGCTATCTGTCAGTCGCACACTTTCATTGGGACAGAATGATATCTCTCTGCAGAGGTATGTCATGGCATGTGACCCCTGGTGCTTGTTATCCTCGTCAGGTGGTTATATAAGTCCCCCAGGAGTGAATGTGTGTGTGGGGGACCAGAGTTTGTCCTAGAGGACTCAGAGCCTATAGCGGGACCACTGCCCTTCTTCCCTCCATTTTGAACATTCCCTCTGGGTACAGCACATCCCCACATACCAGGCTGGTACAGCACATCCCCACGTATCATTCCAGGCTGCATGGAGAGTGGGGGAATTTGCCTCATGCTTTGCTAAAGCTGTCCATCTTCTTCCGACTCGATGTGGGCTAAATGCTAGCTGTCTGTGTGAACCTGACATATACAGTAAATACTGATATACATGCATGTCACCCACTGACAGACATTACTGCAGCACAGGGATCCTGGTGTCTCTTTTGATTTCTTCCTCTGTTTGTGACACTGTGACGTTTCACTGTGTGTCCTGAGAACTGAGAGAGACCCATATTCCTGCAGGATGAGGGGGATCAATGAGAGAGGAGGTCACCTTTCTGGAGGATGAGTAGCCTAAACCTTGATTCTACACCCCTTTCTTCAGGCTCTATTCTATTCTTTCTCTCCTCTTCTTTTTCTCTCCCTTTCTTGGCCCCGTGTTATATATTGTCCCTGTGATGTGAATTCTGCTCTGCCGAGGCATTCCCAATAACTTACCCACTGTTCATACCGTCAGCTCTGCACAATACCCCTTTGTCATATGAGCAGTGGTCACTTCCGCTCACGGACCTCTCCCCTGACCCCCCCATCCCTATGAGTGACTAAATGTTACACGCCGAATCCACTGACAAATGGCGTTCTGGGAAAAACATGCATAAAATAGGGCACTTTGCAAAATTATTGTATCTGTAATGAGGACAATGGACTACAATTGGGATTGTTAATTGTTTTTTATGAATAAATCAAACAGTTAATCTTATTTTAGTAGTTATTATTTATTGTGAACACAGATTGAATAGACTTTCTGCAATGTGGGAATATGCTCCAGTCAAAGTTTAGTAATCTGTGGATTGCATATTTTGCACTACTTGAAATCATAATGCCTTTTTATCTAATAAATATTCCCCAAATTTGAAATACACCGGCCATCCAACTGTGCATACCAACATTGTATTACACGCTGTCCCACACGAACATCCAAACATCTTATATAGCTCGTCTCCTGAGTCTATAATAAGACACGGTATCATTCAGGTTCATGTGAATGTGATCCAAACTCTCAGCATGCTTCAATGTAAAGGTCATTCCCCCGGTGTTTTTATACAACCGGTACAGAGGTTTGGTTTTCTAGGAAATGGGGCCCTATTGGCTTGCAGCTCTTCTCTACCTCACCCTCTGGCTCTGTACCAATGCCTGGAGAGAGACAGACAGCTGAGACACTACAAAGCAGGATCAAGGAGTTAGTCAGCTAACTTGCCTAAATATTCTGAAATTAAACATTTAAAAATGAAAGAGAAGCTGGAAATAGGCATGGTCTAATTCACTCAACCATCAAAAAACACATATCAAAGTTTAGCTATCTAAATGAACCATACAATCAGTAGTTATTTCTGTTTGTTTATCAGAGTCAGCTGGCTAACTCATTGACCCTGCTTTTTAGTGCAGCTCTTTGGAAAGGACAAAGGAGGAGGAGCTTGTTCACCTCTTCCACCCACGACTTTAATTGGTTTTGTTGGGGTTGTTTATGTAATAAGACACTCACACACTCTCGCTCTCTCACACACACACACACACACACACACACACACACACACACACACACACACACACACACACACACACACACACACACACACACACACACACACACACACACACACACACACACACACACACACACACACACACACACACACACCACTGCAGAGGCATGGGACCTCTACCTTGTGGTCGTGCTGGTCAGCAGATAAGAGCATTCCCACTGAGATGAGAGAATGATATAGCAGAGGAGTGGGTTTCAGTTTTTGTCTTTTTACTCCTTCACTCACTACTGTAGCACACTGTCCCTCAGTATCCCCCCACCGCTCTCCTGCCCATTCAACCCTTTAAAGAGCCAATCAGCAGTTGAAACAATAACGAAGCATACTCCCTGCCACTGTTTTGGTAAAAAGCTGAAGGATAGGGCTGGAAAAATGTAATCACACTCAAATTCATAGGCAGAGCTATGGATGCAAGGACTGACCATCCATGACATAAGTGTTATAGTTTTAACCATGTTTTGAGGTTCTACAATGTTTGTTTACATTTACATTGTTTACAAACATTGGAGTAAAACAAACTTGTATTTTGGGTTCTGATGGGGTACGCCAGTTAAACTAAGCTCATTTAGAATCACTAAGGCATTTATAAGTTATATTCTTCAAGAATCAATGGGTACATATTATTAATTTATAATCCATAAATGGATTTAGCAACTGCTGATTGTCCCTTTAAGGAAAAGGATTAGGGTTATGTGGAACACTCAATTGAGTTCTTGGGAAAGACACTCGCTTTCAAATGTATTTCAACTCTATTGAAGTTTCAATATCCTCTCTTGGCACACTTTTGGTGCATGTAATTAAAAATCTAATCTGGAAACCTCAACTCAAACATCTTGTTGTACATTGTGTTACAGTAAAACAAATGGTCCTTAGAGCAGTTCCACTGGGCACAGACATCAATTAAACGTCTATTCCACATTGGTTCAACGTTATTGAATTGAAATTCAAACAGTGTGTGCCCAGTGGGTTCTGTAGATTATTAATATGTGCAAAAGGGTGTGTGAATATATTTCAGTTAGTTCTCATCGGAGAGCTTCCCTTTTTTGTTCCCAGTTCCTTTTTGGGAAAATCCTGTCTCTCTGCAGTCTGCACAAGTCTTTGATAGAGATGCTGGGTTACTGGGAATGTAGAAAGGGAGGGGACTGTCTCCCTGGTTTATGAGCTTTTTTCTGTGGGAATTTTCAGCTAGAATTCTCAGGAAATACTTCTTTCATCAATGCACAAGCAGTGTGTGTGTGTGTGTGTGTGTGTGTGTGTGTGTGTGTGTGTGTGTGTGTGTGTGTGTGTGTGTGTGTGTGTGTGTGTGTGTGTGTGTGTGTGTGTGTGTGTGTGTGTGTGTGTGTGTGTGTGTGTGTGTGTGTGTGCGTGTGTGCGTGTGCGTGTGTGTGCGTGTGTGAATAGGTGTGTGTGTGTGTGTGCGTGTTTGTGTGCGTGCGTGGTGCGTGTGTGTGTGCGTGGTGCGTGTGTGTGGAGGGAGGGAAGGGGTGGGTTACACTGTTTTAAGTATCAGTAACTTCTGCTGTATTGTGTTTAAAATGCTTTAGTTGTAATATTTTTATTTTTTGTTGAAGAGTTGGCGAAAGGACCCTGACTTCCAAAGCAAACCCTTTCTACCTGATTCTAACATTGGGACTTGGGACACAGATTTCTCTGAGCAGCATAAAGTATTGAAATGACAAGAATACATTTGAGGTCAAGGAGGCAAGACCTCTCCCAATAATTTCCCAACCAATTTTTATGTTCTTTCGATTTGCAAAAATCAGTTCAGATGTTCAAACACATAAGACCCCGTGTCAAAGATGAGGGTTTTAGTGTACAATACGTACAGTCAAAAGGTACAGTCAATTCGTAGTCTCATTAAAGACCTGAGTCCGACTGTGCACGGGTGATCCTATTTTACCTCACCCTATCTAACCCATTGCTGTCAAACACACACACACACACACACACACACACACACACACACACACACACACACACACACACACACACACACACACACACACACACACACACACACACACACACACACACACACACACACACACACACACACACACACACACACACACACACACACACACAGTCTCCCCAATGAAGCTGCCTAGTCATTTGAGTGCAGCCTTATAGGGATAGTTTACCAAGATTACAAAGTGACATGTTGTTTTCCTTGTCTATGCTTTAGTTTAGTTTCCCTGGCATGGTTTCCACATGCTAAATCCAATTCAAGTCATGGGACCAATATTATCATTTATCGCGCATCATGTTCCTCTATTTCTCCTATTTTGTGTGTATGTATTGATGATGGCTATGTGTGCCTTTTTAAAATGTATGAGGTTCTGTCGTTGATGGTTCGTGTCTATTCATGTTCTGTATTATGTCATGTTTCATATTTTGTGTGGACCCCAGGAAGAGTAGCTGCTGCTTTTGCAAAAGCTAATGTGGATCCTAATAAAATACCAAATACCAAGTACCTCCAACTGCAAAACGCTGAGTGATCTTATTATATCTCTACCTTTGTCAGAGGCCAGGTTTTCTCTGTATGTGGACTGTATGTGAAGTATGCTAATGACATTGTCCTACTGAGTCAAGTTGCTGTTTTGAGTTCAAATAGTAAGATTCAGTGACATAACACTCTTTATATGCAAAAACCTGTGTCCAGTGCTGTATTGGTCTCGTGCAAGGCAAGCAGAACAATCAAGCAGAACAACAGCATGCATAACTGTTATGGGTCAAACATGTCAGCTTTCAAGGATTTAGCATGTGTGCTATGCTAGCTGTAGCATTCAACTTGGCCTCAGCATTTCTGTTCCCAGCATAGCCAGAACATCCATGTGACGCTAGGCTAGCTACTTGCATCAATAGCCATCTGGTAGCAGCCTGTAGTTTCCTGTTTTCCTCTTATTGTTTGCTCAAGGTAGTGCTAATGACGGTCAATTAGCATTAGCGAAGCTCAGAGAAGGGACTGTCTGGCCTGAAAGCATCTATTTTTAAGTACGGTAATCTAACAGTGGTGGGAGGAGCAGGTGGGAGATTCCTCAGACTTTCACAGCCCTTAGGAAAGCCCTCCCCGGCTATTATTAGCCTCAGTGTTCTGGTGAAATTAGATCCCCGCTAAAAGCATTAACTGACTCCTCACGCTTAGCCTAGCTTAACACTGATGAACTGGTGTGGCTAAAGTGTTTGTCCCACTGTTAGCTCCTCTCGGCAGCAATTGCAGCTTTCAAGTATTTTCCCACGTGCTCTTTCTGCTTGGCTTCTTCTGAAGTTAGCTAGGGAACTGATTTATTGGAGTTGTACAGGGTTGGACTGTTGACAGCTCTGGGAAACATTCCCGTTGCAGTTCCTTAGCCGCTAAAGCACTGGCCAACCGCTGCCCATATGGCAGCTGGAAGCTTTGTGTGTGTGTGTGTGTGTGTGTGTGTGTGTGTGTGTGTGTGTGTGTGTGTGTGTGTGTGTGTGTGTGTGTGTGTGTGTGTGTGTGTGTGTGTGTGTGTGTGTGTGTGTGTGTGTGTGTGTGTGTGTGTGTGTGTGTGTGTGTGTGTGTGTGTGTGTGTGTGTGTGTGTGTGTGTGTGTGTGTGTGTGTGTGTGTGTGGGAAAGTGGACACAGCATTCCCCAGTATCAAATATTGCATCCTATGTTACTCTGCAGACAACAATGCAATGCTTATATTTATTCAACACAAATTACTTTCAGACTTATTGATGAACAATACTTGTGTCTTCAACTCATTAAGTCTCACTGAGCATTGAGTTAGTTCAACTTCCTATGAACCTCTCCCGGTAAATGACTGTCCCTCTTTTGCTTCCTATGCATCTTTTCTAAACAATGACAAGTACTGAGCCACTCCGCACTCTTGGCTGAAGAATGGCTCTATCTGCACTGAAGTACCTCAACATGTCTGTCAGCCGTTTTGAGCTGCCTGCTCAAGTGTTTCCCTCAGGGTCGCCCAGGGGTCACAAGTGCTGCTTCGTGACCCACAAAGAACTTGTCTCACGGCTCACTTCCTGGGCAGAGGGGAGTGGGAGGGTGGAGGGAGGGGTAGAGGGGGGAGGGAAGGTTAGCGGGAGGAATGGATGGTTAGAGAGAAGGGAGGTTTAAAGAAGGATGGATGGTTAGTGCGAGGACGGAGGCTTGGATGATTATAGAGAGGAGGAAGGCAGGGTTAGAGAGAGGAGGGAGGCAGGATTAGAGAGGGGAGGGAGGCAGGGTTAGAGAGGGGAGGGGGCAGGGTTAGAGAGGGGAGGGAGGCAGGGTTAGAGAGGGGAGGGAGGCAGGGTTAGAGAGGGGAGGGAGGCAGGGTTAGAGAGGGGAGGGAGGCATGGTTAGAGAGGGGAGGGAGGCAGGGTTAGAGAGAGGAGGGAGGCAGGGTTAGAGAGAGGAGGGAGGCAGGGTTAGAGAGGGAGGGAGGCAGGGTTAGAGAGAGGGAGGGAGGCAGGGTTAGAGAGAGGGACGGAGGCAGGGTTAGAGAGGGGAGGGAGGTAGGGTTATAGAGACGGAGGGAGGCAGGGTTAGAGAGGGGAGGGAGGCATGGTTAGAGAGGGGAGGGAGGCAGGGTTAGAGAGAGGAGGGAGGCAGGGTTAGAGAGGGGAGGGAGGCAGGGTTAGAGAGAGGAGGGAGGCAGGGTTAGAGAGAGGAGGGAGGCAGGGTTAGAGAGAGGAGGGAGGCAGGGTTAGAGAGGGGAGGGAGGCAGGGTTAGAGAGAGGGAGGGAGGCAGGGTTAGAGAGAGGAGGGAGGCAGGGTTAGAGAGAGGAGGGAGGTAGGGTTATAGAGACGGAGGGAGGCAGGGTTAGAGAGGGGAGGGAGGCAGGGTTAGAGAGGGGAGGGAGGCAGGGTTAGAGAGGGGAGGGAGGCAGGGTTAGAGAGACGGAGGGAGGCAGGGTTAGAGAGACGGAGGGAGGCAGGGTTAGAGAGAGGAGGGAGGCAGGGTTAGAGAGAGGAGGGAGGCAGGGTTAGAGAGAGGAGGGAGGCAGGGTTAGAGAGAGGAGGGATGCAGGGTTAGAGAGAGGAGGGAGGTAGGGTTATAGAGACGGAGGCAGGGTTAGAGAGGGGAGGGAGGCAGTCACATAGGGATGCAGGGAGGAGAGGGTTATGGGGTCGGAGGAAAGAGAACTTAAAGAAAACATCTATCTGTCTGTCCCTGACCAGCTTAACGGCATTTAAGGCCAGCGTGTGTGTGTGTGTGTGTGTGTGTGTGTGTGTGTGTGTGTGTGTGTGTGTGTGTGTGTGTGTGTGTGTGTGTGTGTGTGTGTGTGTGTGTGTGTGTGTGTGTGTGTGTGTGTGTGTGTGTGTGTGTGTGTGTGTGTGTGTGTGTGTGTGTGTGTGTGTGTGTGTGTGTGTGTGTGTGTGTGTGTGTGTGTGTGTGTGTGTAGACTGCATATGCATTGCCTGGTGATGGACTTACTTTCCCTTATGGGAGTTATGGAGTTATGTTATGGATATGCCGACTAGGGGCTATGTACAATAACTTTTCCTATACTGCCTACAGATTCTGCAGGTGACTCTGTCCGCTGCCACGTGATTAGTCAGCCGACCCATTTCACAAATTAGATTAATGGCCATTTATTGCATCGTTTCAGTATCTCTTCAGTCTCCCCTTAATATTTGTACTTGATGCAATACAGGCGTGGCCTCACCTTGGTTTCTGCTCTTTGAAGCACACCTTCCTTCTGCTGTTGTTGATCAGTGGTTTGTTGTGCTACCTTGGGTTGGTGAGGTACAGTATGTTGTGTTCTGAGCCAGTGGTGGTGTGTGTGTGTATGTCTGTGATCCCACCCAAATCTGTGCTGTTGTGTTGGTTGATGTTTTGGCTCCAGGCTACTGTACATGATTCACTAAGAGGAGTCAGGATACACATCTGAGCATGTGTCCTCCTCACTCACACACACATACCTACATAAACATGTGCACACACAAACACACTCACTACTGCAGGATATTCATACCGTTGACACAGCCTGCTTTGACATTTATCCTGCAAGGGAGAGAACAGTGTATAAAGATTATAATGTGTGCATATGGGAAATGTTTGCTTGTATTTGCATCAGAGGTTTCCTTGACGCAGTTATGAGCATATGTTTTATGACAGGCTGAGACCGTGATAACACACTGAATATTCCTGTTACATGAATGACTGAAGTATCGTACGTCATCATCAATAGGTGTTTTTCTTTACTAACAATTACTAACTAACTTTACTAACAATAACTAACAATAACTAACTTTCTTTACTAACAATAACTAACTTTCTTTACTAACAATAACTAACTTTCTTTACTAACAATAACTAACTTTCTTTACTAACAATAACTAACTTTACTAACAATAACTAACTAACTTTACTAACAATAACTAACTAACTTTACTAACAATAACTAACTAACTTTACTAACAATAACTAACTAACTTTACTAACAATAACTAACTTTCTTTACTAACAATAACTAACTAACTTTACTAACAATAACTAACTAACTTTACTAACAATAACTAACTAACTTTACTAACAATAACTAACTTTCTTTACTAACAATAACTAACTTTCTTTACTAACAATAACTAACTAACTTTACTAACAATAACTAACTTTCTTTACTAACAATAACTAACTAACTTTACTAACAATAACTAACTTTACTAACAATAACGAACTTTACTAACAATAACTAACTTTACTAACAATAACTAACTTTACTAACAATAACTAACTTTACTAACAATAACTAACTTTCTTTACTAACAATAACTAACTTTCTTTACTAACAATAACTAACTTTCTTTACTAACAATAACTAACTTTCTTTACTAACAATAACTAACTTTCTTTACTAACAATAACTAACTTTCTTTACTAACAATAACTAACTTTCTTTACTAACAATAACTAACTTTACTAACAATAACTAACTTTACTAACAATAACTAACTTTACTAACAATAACTAACTTTACTAACAATAACTAACTTTACTAACAATAACTAACTTTACTAACAATAACTAACTTTACTAACAATAACTAACTTTACTAACAATAACTAACTTTACTAACAATAACTAACTTTACTAACAATAACTAACTTTACTAACAATAACTAACTAACTTTACTAACAATAACTAACTAACTTTACTAACAATAACTAACTTTACTAACAATAACTAACTAACTTTACTAACAATAACTAACTAACTTTACTAACAATAACTAACTTTCTTTACTAACAATAACTAACTTTCTTTACTAACAATAACTAACTTTACTAACAATAACTAACTTTCTTTACTAACAATAACTAACTTTCTTTACTAACAATAACTAACTAACTTTACTAACAATAACTAACTTTACTAACAATAACTAACTTTACTAACAATAACTAACTTTCTTTACTAACAATAACTAACTTTCTTTACTAACAATAACTAACTTTCTTTACTAACAATAACTAACTTTACTAACAATAACTAACTTTACTAACAATAACTAACTTTACTAACAATAACTAACTAACTTTACTAACAATAACTAACTTTACTAACAATAACTAACTAACTTTACTAACAATAACTAACTTTCTTTACTAACAATAACTAACTTTCTTTACTAACAATAACTAACTTTCTTTACTAACAATAACTATCTTTACTAACAATAACTATCTTTACTAACAATAACTATCTTTACTAACAATAACTATCTTTACTAACAATAACTAACTTTCTTTGCTAACTTTACTAACAATAGCTAACTTTCTTTACTAACTTTACTAACAATAACCATACAGGGCAGCATTACAAAGTTTAGATGTGGAATTTCTCAGTGTTTGTGATGACATGAAAATGATAAATAGCAGACAAAAGCATTTGGACTTAATTCTATTGAAGATTGGACATTGAAGATAACACAATTTGTTGACCTGCATATACATTCTGGTTTAAAGTGATGCCTATGGGTGAAGGGAAGCATGATGGCTGTTTCAGACACAGGAAGTGTCTTTGTCTCACGCTTGGAGGAGTTAGACATAAGCAGGAAATGTGCCTCCGTCTCTCCCATGTCTCATTCATTCTCTCTCTGTCTGACTATCATTTTCTCTTTCTGACACTTTTATATTTATTTCTCTTTCTTTCTCTTTCTGACTCTTTCTGACACTTTCTGACACTTTCTCCCTCTCTTACTTACTCAGCTCCTGGCACCTACTATCTCTCTCTTTCTCTCTCTCTTTCTCCTAACTCTCTCTCTCTCTCTCTTTCTCCTAACTCTCTCTCTCTCTCCCTTTCTCCTAACTCTCTCTCTCGTTCCCTCTGTCTCTCTCTTTCTCCTAACTCTCTATATCTCTGTAATGTCTTATTCGTTATGTGTCGAACCCAAGTAAGACTAGCTGACGCCGAAAGGTTGCTGGCTCAAATCCCCGAGCTGAGGTAAAAATCTGTCGTTCTGCCCCTGAGCAAGGCAGTTAACCCACTTTTCCCCGGGCGCCGAAGACGTGAATGTCGACCAAGGCAGCCCCCCCACACCTCTCTGATTCATAAGAAACATTTCAATTGAAGGCATTCAGTTGTATAACTGACTAGATATCCCCCTTTACCTAATGGGGTGTAACGGTTTTCTAGGTGTGAAGGAGAGTCGGACCAAAATGCAGCGTGTAGATTGCGATCCATGTTTAATGAACAACGTAAACACGAATTAACACAAACACTACAAAACAAAGAACGTAAATAACGAAAAGAAAACCGAAACAGCCTATACTTGTGTCAACTAACACAACGACAGGAACAAAGTGTTAGAGGAAATTGTAGTTAAGATGATTAATTATGTATACATTATTGATTAGAACCATTTAATCTAATACTATTATGTTATGGTATGAAAAGTAAAAGTTATTGGTTAAGCTGTTACTGAAAATGTAAGCAGAATGAATTAATAGTCTGTGTCTTGGGAAGTCAAAAGGGGAGTGATGCTATATGGCTTTTCAGACAGATAAGAAATGTCTGGGAAAGGTTCCATTCCTAAAACAATGGGCTCTTGTGAGAATCGGAGAGAGGGTGGGAAACTGATGATGTCATGTTCAGTTTATAACCTGTGCAAATGTGTGTAAGCATTTAGTACTCTCTGGAATTAAACGCTCTTTACCTGGCTTTTAAGACTGGTCTCGATCTACTTCATGCATAATTAATGAACTTACAATTCATTAATGAATTAGAATGAGTGCGAATTGGTTTTGGCAATTAAAGCATAAAGGAATTTAGAATTCCTCTATCACAAAGACACTAAGGACAATCACCCACGACAAACTCAAAGAATATGGCTGCCTAAATATGGTTCCCAATCAGAGACAACGATAAACACCTGCCTCTGATTGAGAACCACTCCAGACAGCCATAGACTTTGCTAGATCACCCCACTAGCTACAATCCCAATATATACACACCACATACAAAAACCCATGCCACACCCTGGCCTGACCCAATACATGAAGATAAACACAAAATACTTCGAACAGGGCGTGACAACCCCCCCCCTAAGGTGTGGACTCCCGAACGCACCTCAAAACAATAGGGAGGGTCCGGGTGGGCGTCTGTCCTTGGTGGCGGCTCCGGCGCGACGTGGACCCCACTCAGTCAATGTCTTAGTCCCCTCTCCTCGCGTCCCTGGATAGTCCACCCTTGTCGCCGACCATGGCCTAGTAGTCCCCACCCAGAACCCCACTGGACTGAGGAGCAGATCGGGACTGAAGGGCAGCTCGGGACTGAGGCAGCTCGGGACTGAGGGAAAGCTCGGGAGTGAGAGAAAGCTCGGGAGTGAGAGGAAGCTCGGGAGTGAGAGGAAGCTCAGGAGTGAGAGGAAGCTCAGGAGTGAGAGGAAGCTCAGGAGTGAGAGGAAGCTCAGGAGTGAGAGGAGAAGAGGAGAAGAGTCTGGTTGTCTGGCGGATCTGGAAGAGTCTGGTTGACTGGCAGATCTGGAAGAGTCTGGTTGACTGGCAGATCTGGAAGAGTCTGGTTGACTGGCAGATCTGGAAGAGTCTGGTTGACTGGCGGATCTGGAAGAGTCTGGTTGACTGGCGGATCTGGAAGAGTCTGGCTGACTGGCGGATCTGGAAGAGTCTGGCTGACTGGCGGATCTGGAAGAGTCTGGCTGACTGGCGGATCTGGAAGAGCCTGGCAGACTGGCAGATCTGGAAGAGCCTGGCAGACTGGCAGATCTGGAAGAGTCTGGCTGACTGGCGGATCCTGGCTGACTGGCAGATCTGGAAGAGTCTGGCTGACTGGCGGACTGAAAGATCTGGCTGCTCCATGCTGACTGGCGGCTCTGGCTGCTCCACGCTGTGACTGGTGGCTCTGGCTGCTCCATGTAGGCTGACAGCTCTGGGGGCTTCTTACAGACTGGAATCTCTGGCGGCTCTGTGCAGACTGGCAGCTCCTTGCAGACTGACAGCGCCGTGCAGACTGGCAGCTCCGTGCAGACTGGCAGCTCCTTGCAGACTGGCAGCTCCGTGCAGACTGGCAGCTCCGTGCAGACTGGCAGCTCCTTGCAGACTGGCAGCTCCTTGCAGACTGACAGCTCTGGCTGCTCAATGTAGACTGACAGCTCCTTGCAGACTGACAGCTCCTTGCAGACTGACAGCTCTGGCTGCTCCATGCAGACTGACAGCTCTGGCTGCTCCATGCAGACTGACAGCTCTGGCTGCTTCATGCAGTCTGACAGCTCTGGCTGCTCCATGCAGACTGACAGCTCTGGCTGCTCCATGCAGACTGACAGCTCTGGCTGCTCCATGCAGACTGATAGCTCTGGCTGCTCCATGCAGACTGGCAGCTCTGGCTGCTCCATGCAGACTGGCAGCTCTGGCTGCTCCATGCAGGCTGGCAGCTCTGGCTGCGCTGAACAGGCAGGAGACTCCAGCAGCGCAGTAGAGGAGGAAGGCTCTGGCTGCGTTGAACAGGCGGGAGACTCCAGCAGCGCAGGAGAGGAGAAAGGCTCCGACAGCGCTGGAGAGGTGAGGCGCACTGTAGGCCTGATGCGTGGTGCTGGTGCTGGTACTGGTGGTACTAGACCTAGGACACGCACAGGAAGCCTGATGCGGGGAGCTGCTACCGGAGGGCTGGAGTGTGGAGGTGGTACTGGATAGACCAGACCGTGCAGGCGCACTGGAGCTCTTGAGCACCGAGCCTGCCCAACCTTACCTGGCTCGATGCCCACTCTAGCCCGGCCGATACGAGGAGCTGGAATATACCGCACCGGGCTATGCACCCGCACTGGGGACACCATGTGCACCACTGCATAACACAGTGCCTGTCCGGTCTCTCTAGCCCCCCGGTAAGTAGCCCTACTCCCTGTGAACCCCCCCCAATACATTTTTGGGGCTGACTCTCGGGCTTCCTTGCCAACCGTGTTCCCTCATATCGCCGGCTCCTCTCTCCGGCTGCCTCTGCTCTCCTCGCTGCATCCACCTGTTCCCATGGAAGGCGATCCCTTCCCGCCAGGATCTCCTCCCATGTGTAGCAACCCTTGCCATCCAATATATCGTCCCATGTCCAATGCTCATTGCGCCGCTGTTGCTGCCTTTGTTGCTTCTCCTGTGGCTCCTGCCTGTTGACACGCTGCTTGGTCCATTTGTGGTGGGTGATTCTGTAATGGTTTTCTAGGTGTGAAGGAGAGTCGGACCAAAATGCAGCGTGTAGATTGCGATCCATGTTTAGTGAACAACGTAAACACGAATTAACACAAACACTACAAAACAAAGAACGTAAATAACGAAACGAAAACCGAAACAGCCTATACTTGTGTCAACTAACACAGCGACAGGAACAAAGACACTAAGGACAATCACCCACGACAAACTCAAAGAATATGGCTGCCTAAATATGGTTCCCAATCAGAGACAACGATAATGTCATGCAGGTGAATGAGGACCCAAAAGCGACTTGGCGAAAACAGAGTATTTAATCCAGTAATAAACTTTACAAAACAAAAAGCATAATACTACACGTAAAGACGAGAACAGACTGGAGACTTGATCGAGAACTGCAGGTTGCCTCGGGAAGGCACTTGAACCTAGCAGACTCAGACACCTGCTCACCACGCAGCATCTGAGGGAAACACGACACGACAGGGCAAAACATAGACACAGCACGGTGAATTATAGATGAGGATCCGACAGGGCAGGTACGGGAAACAAGGAGAGAAATAGGGACTCTAATCAGGGAAAAGGATCGGGAACAGGTGTGGGAAGACTAAATGATGATTAGGGGAATAGGAACAGCTGGGAGCAGGAACGGAACGATAGAGAGAAGAGAGAGCGAGAGAGTGAGAGAGGGAGGGGGAGAGAGAGGGATAGAAAGAGGGAAAGAACCTAATAAGACCAGCAGAGGGAAACTAATAGAATGGGAAGCACAGGGACAAGACATGATAATTAATGACAAAACATGACAGTACCCCCCCCACTCACCGAGCGCCTCCTGGCGCACTCGAGGAGGAATCCTGGCGGCAACGGAGGAAATCATCAATGAGTGAACGGTCCAGCACGTCCCGAGACGGAACCCAACTCCTCTCCTCAGGACCGTAACCCTCCCAATCCACTAAGTATTGGTGACCCCGTCCCCGAGAACGCATGTCCATGATCTTATGTACCTTGTAAATAGGTGCGCTCTCGACAAGGACGGGAGGGGGGGAGGGAAGACGAACGGGGGTGCGAAGAAAGGGCTTAACACAGGAGACATGGAAGACAGGATGGACGCGACGAAGATGTCGCGGAAGAAGCAGTCGCACAGCGACAGGATTGACGACCTGGGAGACACGGAACGGACCAATGAACCGCGGAGTCAACTTACGAGAAGCTGTCGTAAGAGGAAGGTTGCGAGTGGAAAGCCACACTCTCTGGCCGCAACAATACCTTGGACTCTTAATCCTGCGTTTATTGGCGGCTCTCACAGTCTTCCCCGCAGACAAAGGCAGACCGGTAATGAAGTCTAGGGCGATGTGAGACCATGGTCGAGAAGGAATGGGGAGCGGTCTGAGACGACCGGCAGGAGGAGAGTTACCCGACTTAGTCTGCGCGCAGTCCGAACAAGCAGCCACGAAACGGCGCGTGTCACGCTCCTGAGTCGGCCACCAAAAGCGCTGGCGAATAGACGCAAGAGTGCCTCGAACACCGGGATGACCAGCTAACTTGGCAGAGTGAGCCCACTGAAGAACAGCCAGACGAGTGGAAACAGGAACGAAAAGGAGGTTACTAGGACAAGCGCGCGGCGACGCAGTGTGCGTGAGTGCTTGCTTAACCTGTCTTTCAATTCCCCAGACTGTCAACCCGACAACACGCCCATAAGGAAGAATCCCCTCGGGATCAGTAGAAGCCACAGAAGAACTAAACAGACGGGATAAAGCATCAGGCTTGGTGTTCTTGCTACCCGGACGGTAAGAAATCACAAACTCGAAACGAGCGAAAAACAACGCCCAACGAGCTTGACGGGCATTAAGTCGTTTGGCAGAACGGATGTACTCAAGGTTCTTATGGTCTGTCCAAACGACAAAAGGAACGGTCGCCCCCTCCAACCACTGTCGCCATTCGCCTAGGGCTAAGCGGATGGCGAGCAGTTCACGGTTACCCACATCATAGTTGCGCTCAGATGGCGACAGGCGATAAGAAAAATAAGCGCAAGGATGAACCTTATCGTCAGACTGGAAGCGCTGGGATAGAATGGCTCCCACGCCTACCTCTGAAGCGTCAACCTCGACAATGAATTGTCTAGTGACGTCAGGAGTAACGAGGATAGGAGCGGACGTAAAACGTTCTTTTAGAAGATCAAAAGCTCCCTGGGCGGAACCGGACCACTTAAAACACGTCTTGACAGAAGTAAGAGCTGTGAGAGGGGCAGCAACTTGACCGAAATTACGAATGAAACGCCGATAGAAATTAGCAAAACCTAAAAAGCGCTGCAACTCGACACGTGACCTTGGAACGGGCCAATCACTGACAGCTTGGACCTTAGCGGAATCCATCTGAATGCCTTCAGCGGAAATAACGGAACCGAGAAAAGTAACGGAGGAGACATGAAAAGAGCACTTCTCAGCCTTTACGTAGAGACAATTCTCTAAAAGGCGCTGTAGAACACGTCGAACGTGCTGAACATGAATCTCGAGTGACGGTGAAAAAATCAGGATATCGTCAAGATAGACAAAAACAAAGATGTTCAGCATGTCTCTCAGAACATCATTAACTAATGCCTGAAAAACAGCTGGCGCATTGGCGAGACCAAACGGCAGAACCCGGTACTCAAAATGCCCTAACGGAGTGTTAAACGCCGTTTTCCACTCGTCCCCCTCTCTGATGCGCACGAGATGGTAAGCGTTACGAAGGTCCAACTTAGTAAAGCACCTGGCTCCCTGCAGAATCTCGAAGGCTGATGACATAAGGGGAAGCGGATAACGATTCTTAACCGTTATGTCATTCAGCCCTCGATAATCCACGCAGGGGCGCAGAGTACCGTCCTTCTTCTTAACAAAAAGAACCCCGCCCCGGCCGGAGAGGAAGAAGGCACTATGGTACCGGCGTCAAGAGACACAGATAAATAATCCTCGAGAGCCTTACGTTCGGGAGCCGACAGAGAGTATAGTCTACCCCGAGGAGGAGTGGTCCCCGGAAGGAGATCAATACTACAATCATACGACCGGTGAGGAGGAAGGGAGTTGGCTCGGGACCGACTGAAGACCGTGCGCAGATCATGATATTCCTCCGGCACTCCTGTCAAATCGCCAGGTTCCTCCTGAGAAGTGGGGACAGAAGAAATGGGAGGGATGGCAGACATTAAGCACTTCACATGACAAGATACGTTCCAGGATAGGATAGAATTACAAGACCAATTAATAGAAGGATTATGACATACTAGCCAGGGATGACCCAAAACAACAGGTGTGAAAGGTGAACGAAAAATCAAAAAGAAATAGTCTCACTGTGGTTACCAGATACTGTGAGAGTTAAAGGTAGTGTCTCAAATCTGATACTGGGAAGATGACTACCATCTAAGGCAAACATGGGCGTAGGCTTGTCTAACTGTCTGAAAGGAATGTTATGTTTCCGAACCCATGCTTCGTCCATGAAACAACCCTCAGCCCCAGAGTCAATCAAGGCACTGCATGTAGCACCCGAACTGGTCCAGCGTAGATGGACCGACATAGTAGTACAAGATCTAGATGAAGAGACCTGAGTAGTAGCGCTCACCAGTAGCCCTCCGCTTACTGATGGGCTCTGGCCTCTTACTGGACATGAATTAACAAAATGTCCATCAAATCCGCAATAGAGGCACAGGCGGTTGGTGATCCTCCGTTCCCTCTCCTTAGTCGAGATGCGAATCCCTCCCACCTGCATGGGCTCAGTCTCAGAGCCAGAGGAGGGAGATGGTTGCGATGCGGAGCAGGGAAACACCGTTGATGCGAGCTCTCTTCCACGAGCCTGGTGACGAAGATCTACCCGTCGTTCTATGCGGATGGCGAGAGCAATCAAAGAGTCCACACTGGAAGGAACCTCCCGAGAGAGAATCTCATCTTTGACCACTGTGTGGAGTCCCTCCAGAAAACGAGCGAGCAGCGCCGGCTCGTTCCAGTCACTAGAGGCAGCAAGAGTACGAAACTCTATAGAGTAATCCGTTATGGATCGATCACCTTGGCATAGGGAAGCCAGGACCCTAGAAGCCTCCCCACCAAAAACTGAACGGTCAAAAACCCGAATCATCTCCTCTTTAAAGTTCTGGTAATTGTTAGAACAATCAGCCCTTGCCTCCCAGATAGCTGTGCCCCACTCTCGGGCCCGGCCAGTAAGGAGTGAAATGACGTAAGCAACCCGAGCTCTCTCTCTAGAGTATGTGTTGGGTTGGAGAGAGAACACAATCTCACATTGGGTGAGAAAGGAGCGGCACTCAGTGGGCTGCCCGGAGTAGCAAGGTGGGTTATTAACCCTAGGTTCTGGAGGCTCGGCAGGCCAGGAAGTAACAGGTGGCACGAGACGAAGACTCTGGAACTGTCCAGAGAGGTCGGAAACCTGAGCGGCCAGGCTCTCCACGGCATGGCGAGCAGCAGACAATTCCTGCTCGTGTCTGCCGAGCATGGCTCCTTGGATCTCGACGGCAGTGTTACGAGCGTCTGTAGTCGCTGGGTCCATTCCTCGGTCGGATCCTTCTGTCATGCAGGTGAATGAGGACCCAAAAGCGACTTGGCGAAAACAGAGTATTTAATCCAGTAATAAACTTTACAAAACAAAAAGCATAATACTACACGTAAAGACGAGAACAGACTGGAGACTTGATCGAGAACTGCAGGTTGCCTCGGGAAGACACTTGAACCTAGCAGACTCAGACACCTGCTCACCACGCAGCATCTGAGGGAAACACGACACGACAGGGCAAAACATAGACACAGCACGGTGAATTATAGATGAGGATCCGACAGGGCAGGTACGGGAAACAAGGAGAGAAATAGGGACTCTAATCAGGGAAAAGGATCGGGAACAGGTGTGGGAAGACTAAATGATGATTAGGGGAATAGGAACAGCTGGGAGCAGGAACGGAACGATAGAGAGAAGAGAGAGCGAGAGAGTGAGAGAGGGAGGGGGAGAGAGAGGGATAGAAAGAGGGAAAGAACCTAATAAGACCAGCAGAGGGAAACTAATAGAATGGGAAGCACAGGGACAAGACATGATAATTAATGACAAAACATGACAGATAAACACCTGCCTCTGATTGAGAACCACTCCAGACAGCCATAGACTTTGCTAGATCACCCCACTAGCTACAATCCCAATATATACACACCACATACAAAAACCCATGCCACACCATGGCCTGACCCAATACATGAAGATAAACACAAAATAATTCGACCAGGGTGTGACATGGGGATCCTAATAAATCAAATAAAATCAATCAAATACAAAGCACAGTGTACTGGCCTGGTTTGGCCCTTCACCCTGACTGACCTGGGTCTAACCCTGTCCGGCCCTGGTCACCCCACATCTGTCACTAAGGACCCAACCTCCAGTGGCTCTCCATTACACCCATTAGACACCAGTGGAGGCTGCTGGGGACAGGACGGCTAATAATAATGTCTGGAACGTAGAGAATGGAATTTTACCAAACCATGTGTTTGATGTATTTGATACCATTCCACCCATTCCGCCCCAGCCATTACCACGAGCCCATCCTCCCCAATCAAGATACACACACGCACACACCCTCACGCCATCATTTTAAAAGTAGTTATCTGTGGGGCCCATGCATTGAAGTAGTGGTGTAGTAGTAGAGGTAGGAGTTATTGTCCTGACAAACAAATGATATATGGAAGTAGTATTGTAGTAGTAGTAGTAGCACTGTTGTAGTAGTAGTAGTAGTAGTACTGTAGTAGTTGAAGTACTGTAGTAGTAGTAGTACTGTAGTAGTTGTAGCACTGTAGTAGTAGTAGTACTGTAGTAGTTGTAGTACTGTAGTAGTTGTGGTAGTAATTGTTGTTGTTATTGTAGTATTTGTATAAATATAACAGTGGTATCAGTAGGAACAGTAGTATAGTTTCACAGTGGTTGTTTTTGGCGTGCCTAATCATTCTATTGCGTGTGTAGAGTTGGCTAAACCAAATGAGAGAAAACAAAGCACACCTCCTACTGTGTTTGAGCTGCATCTCATGCCAGCCTTCGGCCAACAGCTTCCAATAGCATGTCCTGGTTACCTCAGCGTTGTCATTGTGCTACTACAGTTGACAGAAGCATTGTGGTTTAGAATCCATTGAAGAAAATCAATGGTTTACAGATAGGGAGGGAGGATGGGGACTGAGGGGGGAGGTTGGGGACTGAGAGGGGGAGGTTGGGGACAGAGGTGGGAGGATGGGGATAGAGGAGGGAGGATGGGGACTGAGGAGGGAGGATGGGGACTGAGGAGGGAGGATGGGGATAGAGGTGGGAGGATGGGGACTGAGGAGGGAGGATGGGGACTGAGGAGGGAGGATGGGGACTGAGGAGGGAGGATGGGGACTAAGGAGGGAGGATGGGGACTGAGGGGGAGGTTGGAGACAGAGGGGGAGGTTGGGGACAGAGGTGGGAGGATGGGGACTGAGGGGGAGGTTGGGGACAGAGGGGAAGGGTGGGGACTGAGGGGGAGGATGGGGACAGAGGAGGGAGGATGGGGACTGAAGGGGGAGGTTGGGGACAGAGGGGGAAGGTTGGGGACAGAGGTGGGAGGATGGGGACTGAGGGGGAGGTTGGGGACAGAGGGGGAAGGATGGGGACTGAGGGGGAGGATGGGGACTGAGGGGGAGGATGGGGATTGAGGAGGGGGGATGGGGATTGAGGAGGGAGGATGGGGACTGAGGAGAGAGGATGGATCAGGAATACCTTTACATGCATTTATTTGATTGTTTTTTGTACCTGTAACCCCCTCTGAAAATGAAAAATTACAAAACAAAAAAAAGAAAAGTTTCTATTAGTATTTGTTGTGTAAACAAAGGTATTAGCCACCAGGCTCCTCATGCTTCCTGCTACCACCCTAACTGGTTATTCATCAGAGGGACTATTTGACTATTCAAACGAGAGATTGAGAAGCAGAGACCCAGCAGAAGATAACTTTAATAATAATAATAATAATAGTTCAAACACTGTCCCTAACATTATGCTGTAGGTTTCTATTAGTCATCATGCAACAAGTGTAGTCATCTAGCTAAAGCGTTTGTCTCCTCAAGCCACCATATTTTGTTTTCAGACTTCTTTCGATTGTTCATACATAATGTATAAGCATCTGCAGGCACATAAGGGCACACAGAAGGGCACACAGGCACGCATACACACACGTGCACACACACACACACGCTCTCACACACACACGCGCATATTGTTGTCTAGAACGCATGTGGAGAACGCTGATTAATTCTTGGGTAAATAAGACTTCCATTCAAGGTTTGCTCTGTTGTATTGTAAAGGTAGAATGTAGGCCTTTGGAAAGGTCAAGCATGAAAGAACCTACTTATAATATTAAGTGGAACATTTGCACAGTTGGTTGGCTTACTGTACAAAAGGATGGATTGCTCCGGACCTTGGAGAAAGGGAGTGAAGTGTTCACTATTCGTTTTCTTTTTTTAGCGTGTGTGTGTGTGTGTGTGTGTGTGTGTGTGTGTGTGTGTGTGTGTGTGTGTGTGTGTGTGTGTGTGTGTGTGTGTGTGTGTGTGTGTGTGTGTGTGTGTGTGTGTGTGTGTGTGTGTGTGTGTGTGTGTGTGTGTGTGTGTGTGTGTGTGTGTGTGTGTGTGTGTGTGTGTTCGTGTCTGTGTATGTGTGCGTGTGTACGTTTTAAAGACCATAGAGGATCCAGGCTATAAAGAGTAAAGAGGACCCAGGATATAAAGAGCAGAGAGGACCCAGGCTATAAAGACCAGAGAGGACCCAGGATATAAAGACCAGAGAGGACCCAGGCTATAAAGAGCAAAGAGGAACCCACTTTCTAGGGAGTTTTTCCTAGCCACCATGCTTCTACACCTGCATTGCTTGCTGTTTGGGGTTTTAGGCTGGGTTTCTGTACAGCACTTTGATACATCAGCTGATGTAAGAAGGGCTATATAAATACATTTGATTTGAATTTAAACCAGGATATAAAGACCAGAGAGGACCCAGGATATAAAGACCAGAGAGGACCCAGGCTATAAATACCAGAGAGGACCCAGGCTATAAAGACCAGAGAGGACCCATGATATAAAGACCAGAGAGGACCCATGATATAAAGACCAGAGAGGACCCAGGATATAAAGACCAGAAAGGACCCATGATATAAAGAGCAGAGAGAACCCAGGATATAAAAATCAGAGAGCACCCAGGATATAAAGACCAGAAAGGACCCATGATATAAAGATCAGAGAGGACCCAGGATATAAAGACCAGAGAGGACCCAGGATATAAAGACCAGAGAGGACCCAGGATATAAAGACCAGAGAGGACCCAGGCTATAAAGACCAGAGAGCACCCAGGATATAAAGAGCAGAGAGGACCCAGGCTATAAAGACCAGAGAGCACCCAGGATATAAAGAGCAGAATTTGCATGTGTTCTATGTGATCCTTCCCCGTAGCTTTCCCCAGCAGAGACAAATTAACATAAAAAAATAAGATGAGTTTTCTGTCAGGAGATGACAGTTGTTCAGTTCCAGTAAGAAGTTGGCAGCAGTGTGTGCTGTTGTGCAGAGTAAAGATTATGATGAGTATATCTGTGTCTGCATCTGAGTCAGTGTATATCTGCGCATATACAGACTGACATGATTAGCATGACTGGGTCATTGATTAGTCAACTCAATTCAACATTTCATCATCTAATCGGAAAGACATGCATGTCCTTTGTAGAAGGGGATGTTGTAGTCACACGGTTCAAGAGACCTGAGTTTAGTCACACACTCGTCACACATTCCTTGTGTGTTCTATATCTTTTTTAAATGAATTATATTAGCTAGTTGAAGCTACTGGAAGTCTTACAGGCTGTGGCTGAGTAAGTGCCATTTAATTGTCTGGAACTTGGAGCATGCTATCCCACATACAGTTATAATTAAGGGGGATTTAATTGTTATAGAAAAACAACTTTACACCCTTTTTCTCCCCAACTTCGTGATTCCGATCTTGTTTCATCTCTGCAACTCCCCAACGGGCTTTGGGAGAGGCAAAGGTCGAGTCATGCGCCACTAGGGAGGCCAAAAAACGTTATTTTAAGTGAGTCCACTGTTTTCACTTCTTGTGGTTAAATCACCAGAAAGCTTCCTCTTGAAAGTATTTTTTGGAAATGAGTACGGTGTGTTTGTTCTGTCTGAGTCAGTCAACCTCTTGGTGTTGTGAGTCGTGTTTGGGGACCCTCTCATCCCAGACCTTTGGTACAGCCCGACCGACCTTTCAAGCAACATCCAGACCTTTGTGTATCGTCATCACAGCTGAACTGTTTAGGATGGCTGGGGATAGTGGCTATGAGTAGGACTCCAGGGGAGGTGCACAGCTTGAGCAATAGGAGAAAAAAAGTTCAAAGGCATCCATAGCAAGTAGATAAAGAAGGGGTGGGAATATGTTTGTGTTTATAGTCGTGATGCATCAGAAAGTTTGGGTTGAGATTAAAGGCCGTGGGCTTGGATTTAGTCGCGCGCGCGCGCACACACACACACACACACACACACACACACACACACACACACACACACACACACACACACACACACACACACACACACACACACACACACACACACACACACACACACACACACACACACACACACACACACACACACACACACACACACACACACACACAGCCATTTTAATGAATGACTCAGACATTTATTTGTTTATGGAAACATGAGGATGGAAACATGACTCTTTAGGTCATTGCACCTCCGTTTGGCATCACTTAGTGCCATTGTGGATGTGAGTTCTATTTTTTCACAGTTTGAGTGGATCATTGGGGCATTATTTTTGCCCACGACGATAACAACATTGCATATCTGACATGAATTACGAATCCACAAGGCATTGCATAATATCTACTACTAGTTGAGAAAGACAATGTGGGTTTGTTGAAAATGTAAGGATTATTTTCACTACGCATGATTCAGCCATCGCCTATGGGATTGACTCAATCTCTCGCCGTTTTATGGCAGAAAATACTTGCTTTATGAAACTAGAGAAACTGCCAGATCTCATTTTAATCTTATTTTATCTGCAGGGCTTTTGAGGAGATAGCTTTATGATAGCCATCTGTTATGACATAGGCTAGACAGTCTTCAGAGCTTGCAGTGTGCTGCTTGATATACCTCCGGCTATACCTGTGTCTGGATATACCTGTGTCTGTGTCTGGTTATACTTGTGTCTGGTTATACATGTGTCTGGTCATAACTGTGTCATATCTGGTTATACCTGTGTCTGGTTATACCTGTGTCTGGTTATACCTGTGTCTGGTCATAATGTGTCATATCTGGTTATACCTGTGTCATATCTGGTTATACCTGTGTCTAGTTATAACTGTGTCATATCTGGTTATACCCGTGTCTGGTTAAACGTGTGTCTGGTTATAACTGTGTCTGGTTATAACTGTGTCATATCTGGTTATACCTGTGTCTGGTTATAACTGTGTCATATCTGGTTATAACTGTGTCTGGTTAAACCTGTGTCTGGTTATACCTGTGTCTGGTTATACCTGTGTCATATCTCATTATAACTGTGTCTGGTTATAACTGTGTCATATCTGGTTATACATTTACATTTACATTACATTTAAGTCATTTAGCATGTGTCTGGTTATACCTGTGTCATATCTGGTTATACCTGTGTCTGGTTATACCTGTGTCATATCTCATTATATCTGTGTCTGGTTATAACTGTGTCTGGTTATACCTGTGTCATATCTGGTTATACCTGTGTCTGGTTATACCTGTGTCTGGTTATACCTGTGTTTGGTTATACGTGTGTCATATCTGGTTATACCTGTGTCTGGTTATACCTGTGTCTGGTTATACCTGTGTTTGGTTATACGTGTGTCATATCTGGTTATACCTGTGTCTGGTTATACCTGTGTCATATCTCATTATATCTGTGTCTGGTTATAACTGTGTCTGGTTATACCTGTGTCATATCTGGTTATACCTGTGTCTGGTTATACCTGTGTCTGGTTATACCTGTGTTTGGTTATACGTGTGTCATATCTGGTTATACCTGTGTCTGGTTATACCTGTGTCTGGTTATACCTGTGTTTGGTTATATGTGTGTCATATCTGGTTATACCTGTGTCTGGTTATACCTGTGTCATATCTTATTATACCTGTGTCTGGTCATAATGTGTCATATCTGGTTATACCTGTGTCATATCTGGTTATGCCTGTGTCTGTTTATACCTGTGTCATATCTTATTATACCTGTGTCTGGTCATAATGTGTCATATCTGTGTAACGTCGTTCGTCTGTTGAATGAAGAGAGTCAGACCGAAATGCAGCGTGTAGGTTGACTTTGATGAAGGAATTGCGGTAAGGAACTGCGCTGAATAGGCGAGGCGCACTGGAGGCCTGGTGTGTGGTGCTGGAACTGGTGGTACTGGCGCTAGGACACGCACAGGAAGCCTGGTGCGGGGAGCTGCTACCGGACGACTGGTGTGTAGAGGTGGCTGTGGATAGACCGGACCGTGCAGGCGCACTGGAGCTCTTGAGCACCGAGCCTGCCCAAGCTTACCTGGCTCGATGCCCACTCTAGCCCGGCCAATAGGAAGGGCTGGTATGTGCCGCAGCTGGCTCTGCACCCGCACTGGAAACACCGTGCGCTCCATAGCATAACACGGTGCCTGCCCGGTCTCTCTAGCCCAACGGTGAGCACAGGGAGTATGCGCAGGTCTCCTACCTGGCATAACTATTCTCCCTTCTAGCCCCCCCCAATAATTTTTTGGGGCTGTTTTTCCGGTTTCCAACCGCGTCGCCGTGCTGCCTCCTCATACCTGCGCCTCTCCGCTTTAGTCGCGTCTATTTCATCCTTGGGACGGCGATATTCTCCCGGCTGCGCCCAGGGTCCTTTACCGTCTAATATCATCTCCCAAGACCAGAAGTCCTCATATTGCTGCTCCTCACAATTAACAGGGAGAGTAGGCTCAGGTCTGACTCCTGACTCAGCCACTCTCTCTCTGCGCTCTCCCCCGTTACTTTCGGGTTTCGCTCTGCGTCGCCGTGTTTTCCTCTTAGACTCCATTAGCCTGTAGCCCTCTTCGCACTGCTGAAGCGAATCCCAGGCGGGCTCCTGCACTCGCTCTGGGTCGGCCGCCCACCTGTCGATTTCTTCCCACGTAGTATACTCCATGCTTCTGCTGTCCATAACGTCGTCCTTTAGCTCCTGCCAGTTCACACGCTGCTCGGTCTGTGAGTGGTGGGTGTTTCTGTAACGTCGTTCGTCTGTTGAATGAAGAGAGTCAGACCGAAATGCAGCGTGTAGGTTATTCATGACTTTGATGAAGGAATTGCGGTACATGAAATAACTCATAAATACAAAAACAACAAACGGAACGTGAAACCTATTACAGCCTATCTGGTGAACACTACACAGAGACAGGAACAAACACCCACAAAATACAACGCGAACTCAGGCTACCTAAATACGGTTCCCAATCCGAGACAACGAGAATCACCTGACTCCAATTGAGAATCGCCTCAGGCAGCCAAGCCTAACTAGACACACCCCTAATCATACACAATGCCAATTAATACAAACCCCAATACTAAACACAACATATAAACCCATGTCACACCCTGGCCTACCCAAACATATACCAAAAACACAAAATACAATGACCAAGGCGTGACAATCTGGTTATACCTGTGTCATATCTGGTTATGCATGTGTCTGGTTATAACTGTGTCATATCTGGTTATACCTGTGTCTGGTTATACCTGTGTCTGGTTATACCTGTGTCATATCTCATTATATCTGTGTCTGGTTATAACTGTGTCTGGTTATACCTGTGTCTGGTTATACCTGGGTTATATTATATATATTGTGTGGGGGTAGTACCTTTGAACAGTAGCAGAAGTTGCAGGGAAAAATTGGTCAGTTGTGAAATACTGCTGTAGAGCTGAGTTATAAACTGTGTAACTAAAGACATGCAGTATACAAGTTGCTTTTTGAACAGGGTTGAAGGCAATTGTTCAATGAGTCCACACTGGACTGTTCTTGTTCAATGAGTCCACACTGTACTGTTCTTGTTCAATGAGTCCACACTGGACTGTTCTTGTTCAGTGAGTCCACGCTGGACTGTTCTTGTTCAATGAGTCCACACTGGATTGTTCTTGTTCAATGAGTCCACACTGAACTGTTCTTGTTCAGTGAGTCCACACTGGACTGTTCGTGTTCAATGAGTCCACACTGGACTGTTCTTGTTCAATGAGTCCACACTGGACTGTTCTTGTTCAATGAGTCCACACTGGACTGTTCTTGTTCAATGAGTCCACACTGGATTGTTCTTGTTCAATGAGTCCACACTGGACTCTTCTTGTTCAATGAGTCCACACTGGACTGTTCTTGTTCAATGAGTCCACAGTGGACTGTTCTTGTTCAATGAGTCCACACTGGACTGTTCTTGTTCAATGAGTCCACACTGGGCTGTTCTTGTTCAATGAGTCCACACTGGGCTGTTCTTGTTCATCGAGTCCACACTGAGCTGTTCTTGTTCAATGAGTCCACACTGGGCTGTTCTTGTTCAATGAGTCCACACTGGGCTGTTCTTGTTCATAGAGTCCACACTGGGCTGTTCTTGTTCATTGAGTCCACACTGGGCTGTCCTTGTTCAATGAGTCCACACTGGGCTGTTCTTGTTCAATGAGTCCACACTGGACTGTTCTTGTTCAATGAGTCCACACTGGACTGTTCTTGTTCAATGAGTCCACACTGGACTGTTCTTGTTCAATGAGTCCACACTGGACTGTTCTTGTTCAATGAGTCCACACTGGACTGTTCTTGTTCAATGAGTCCACACTGGGCTGTTCTTGTTCATTGAGTCCACACTGGGCTGTTCTTTTTCAATGAATCCACACTGGGCTGTTCTTGTTCAATGAGTCCACACTGGACTGTTCTTGTTCAATGAGTCCACACTGGACTGTTCTTGTTCAATGAGTCCACACTGGACTGTTCTTGTTCAATGAGTCCACACTGAACTGTTCTTGTTCAGTGAGTCCACACTCGACTGTTCTTGTTCAATGAGTCCACACTGGACTGTTCTTGTTCAATGAGTCCACACTGGACTGTTCTTGTTCAATGAGTCCACACTGGATTGTTCTTGTTCAATGAGTCCACACTGGACTGTTCTTGTTCAATGAGTCCACACTGGACTGTTCTTGTTCAATGAGCCCACACTGGGCTGTTCTTGTTCATTGAGTCCACACTGGGCTGTTCTTTTTCAATTAGTCCACACTGGGCTGTTCTTGTTCAATGAGTCCACACTGGACTGTTCTTGTTCAATGAGTCCACACTGGACTCTTCTTGTTCAATGAGTCCACACTGGACTGTTCTTGTTCAATGAGTCCACACTGGACTGTTCTTGTTCAATGAGTCCACACTGAACTGTTCTTGTTCAGTGAGTCCACACTCGACTGTTCTTGTTCAATGAGTCCACACTGGACTGTTCTTGTTCAATGAGTCCACACTGGACTGTTCTTGTTCAATGAGTCCACACTGGATTGTTCTTGTTCAATGAGTCCACACTGGACTGTTCTTGTTCAATGAGTCCACACTGGACTGTTCTTGTTCAATGAGTCCACACTGGACTGTTCTTGTTCAATGAGTCCACACTGGACTCTTCTTGTTCAATGAGTCCACACTGGACTCTTCTTGTTCAATGAGTCCACACTGGACTGTTCTTGTTCAATGAGTCCACACTGAACTGTTCTTGTTCAGTGAGTCCACACTCGACTGTTCTTGTTCAATGAGTCCACACTGGACTGTTCTTGTTCAATGAGTCCACACTGGACTGTTCTTGTTCAATGAGTCCACACTGGATTGTTCTTGTTCAATGAGTCCACACTGGGCTGTTCTTGTTCAATGAGTCCACACTGGACTGTTCTTGTTCAATGAGTCCACACTGGATTGTTCTTGTTCAATGAGTCCACACTGGACTGTTCTTGTTCAATGAGTCCACACGGGACTGTTCTTGTTCAATGAGTCCACACTGGATTGTTCTTGTTCAATGAGTCCACACTGGACTCTTCTTGTTCAATGAGTCCACACTGGACTCTTCTTGTTCAATGAGTCCACACTGGACTGTTCTTGTTCAATGAGTCCACACTGAACTGTTCTTGTTCAGTGAGTCCACACTCGACTGTTCTTGTTCAATGAGTCCACACTGGACTGTTCTTGTTCAATGAGTCCACACTGGACTGTTCTTGTTCAATGAGTCCACACTGGATTGTTCTTGTTCAATGAGTCCACACTGGACTGTTCTTGTTCAATGAGTCCACACTGGACTGTTCTTGTTCAATGAGTCCACACTGGACTGTTCTTGTTCAATGAGTCCACACTGGGCTGTTCTTGTTCAATGAGTCCACACTGGGCTGTTCTTGTTCATCGAGTCCACACTGAGCTGTTCTTGTTCAATGAGTCCACACTGGGCTGTTCTTGTTCAATGAGTCCACACTGGGCTGTTCTTGTTCATAGAGTCCACACTGGGCTGTTCTTGTTCATTGAGTCCACACTGGGCTGTTCTTGTTCAATGAGTCCACACTGGACTGTTCTTGTTCAATGAGTCCACACTGGACTGTTCTTGTTCAATGAGTCCACACTGGACTGTTCTTGTTCAATGAGTCCACACTGGACCCTTCTTGTTCAATGAGTCCACACTGGACTGTTCTTGTTCAATGAGTCCACACTGGACTGTTCTTGTTCAATGAGTCCACACTGAACTGTTCTTGTTCAGTGAGTCCACACTGGACTGTTCTTGTTCAATGAGTCCACACTGGACTGTTCTTGTTCAATGAGTCCACACTGGACTGTTCTTGTTCAATGAGTCCACACTGGGCTGTTCTTGTTCAATGAGTCCACACTGGGCTGTTCTTGTTCAATGAGTCCACACTGGGCTGTTCTTGTTCAATGAGTCCACACTGGACTGTTCTTGTTCAATGAGTCCACACTGGACTGTTCTTGTTCAATGAGTCCACACCGGACTGTACTTGTTCAATGAGTCCACACTGGACCGTTCTTGTTCAATGAGTCCACACTGGACTGTCCTTGTTCAATGAGTACTCACTGGACTATTCTTGTTCAATGAGTCCACACTGGACTGTAATAATAATAATAATATATGCCATTTAGCAGACGCTTTTATCCAAAGCGACTTACAGTCTTGTTCAGTGAGTCCACACTGGGCTGTTCTTGTTCAATGAGTCCACACTGGACTGTTCTTGTTCAATGAGTCCACACTGGGCTGTTCTTGCATAGCGTATAAAGGTAAAATGCAATCAATTAAGAATATGTTTCAGTACTTTTCCATGTTCAAAATCATTCATGGCTTGGGAAGATATTTGAAGTGTCTTAAGACTTTGTCCGTGTCAGACTCTTAGAAAATGATGTTTATTTGGACTAGATCGAGTCATGCTGTCTGGTCTATAAAAGTCTTGAGACAGTGAGGGAGCAAGGAAAGACATTGCAAGCCACCTGTACGATTAAAGCAAAGAGAGTCTGGTCTGAGTTGTGGCCTCTCTTGGCACATGTGTCTGGGTTTTCTCTCCGTGACTCAGAACTAATCCAGCCTCCCTCCCTCATTTCCAACCTCCCTCGCTGAGCAGACAGAGACTGAGGAGTGCCACCATGGAACGGGCCTGGAAGGGGAGGGAGCGAGAGAAACGAGACAGGGAAAGGAAGGAAGCGTAAGGACTAGACAGACGGGGGTGGGGGGGGCTGGGGGACCAAGGGGAGGGCACCAGCATGGCTAATGTATATTATTTGCTATGCAAAGTCATGAAGAAATATGCAAATAGCTATATTAGCGACATTATTGCCTACCTGGATGCTTTTTGTTACATCTGACAGGGTTTTACCCAACTATAGATGATTTGCATTGGGGGACCTGCCTCCAGACCAACATGCTGCGACATGACCTTACAGTCAGCCACTATGCTTTTTATTCAGGGACAACACACTCTCTGTTCTAACAAACGTTTATTCCTATTCAACCACGTCAAGGAGATTCCATAGGTCCATTTGAATGTTATTAACCCCCACAGAGAAATGGTTTCTGCTTCCTGGACTGCAGCCATCAACCAAACACTAAACATTTTTAACAGAACAGATCACGTCATTAGCTTTGAAACCAGTAAGTCATTGAAGACATACAGGCTATACATGGACTTTGCCCTCAGTGCCCTAGCTAGCGATATCACATGCAGCTGGTGCAAAGGCCAAGAAACCTTTCTGGGTGTTGTCTGCAGTTCCACATACATTTGTCATTACCACTGAGATTGGAATGTGTGTTATGCAGGCAAGTGATATTACAGTTTTCAATTCCTCACCAATGTCTGCATTCAATAGAAGAATAGGCATCCAGTTCTAACTGACACATTCCTGACATTCTGACGTTAAAGTCCTGCTTAGGAGCTGATCTCTTCTCACTAAGCCTTATGTACGCCGGTGTCTTGGTTACTGCCTTCCAGCAGAGTGTATACTGTAGGTCTTGTCATTGTTTGAGACACCGTGAGGGAGTTCACCATCTCTCGCACTCTCATAGGTGTGCCTAGCCTGCTCACACACTCCTATTCAGATTTACTGAGGCATGCTGTCTTAGTGTAACAGATCATATAGCTGACAAGGTTTCTCTCTTGTCAGCACGACAAAGGTTTCTCTCTCTGTCTGGGATGGGCAATGTTTATCAATGGGGTGCACCAACTATAATGCAGCAACGAATTTGAAAATTATATGGCAACTGAACATACTATGCTGTATGCATATCAAATAAAAACTCATCAAATTGTATTTGTCACACGCTCCGAATACAACAGGTGTAGACCTTACAGTGACATTCTTACTGACAAGCACTTAACCAACAATGCCGTTTTAAGAAAAAAAAGAAGGGGAAAAAATGAAATGAAAGTAACAGATAATGCATATGACAGATTTGTCATGGTAGAGTCAGATTGCATTAACTCTATGTTTTCAAATGCATACTACCTCTAATGATGAATTGTAATCCTAATTGAAATTGTGTGGATTTTGGATCATTTTGAAGAAAGATACAGTTCTCATAGTCAATCAATTGATTTATTTCCCTGTGAATGTGAATTAGGCCGTGAACAGGCTTCCTCTGAGACTCAGAGGAGACTTCTCTCCTGAAATCTCTCAGAAAACCACTCACGCTGCGCTTAGCAGGAACTCTCCTGCGCATGACGACAATTCCTTAAAGAAAATGTAACCTCCAATAACTCCTCCTTTCTCTCTGAATGTTTACTGGATCACGTCAGTGGCTCTGAGGCTAATTAAAATGACAGTGCAATTGAAAGGAAGGAGAGGTAAATAAACTGTACTTCGAGAGGAAACCAGGACAGACAAGCAGGTTGTTTCTGAAGTAGGTCGCCTGCAAGCTAACATTGCCTAGCAACTGGAGTGGTCTGGGTTGGAGGGTGGGGGTGTGGGGGTGTGCGGGAGTCTGGACAGGGACATTTGTTGATTTGTCTCCCTTGTCCCCACCCCCCTCCAACTCCCACCTCTACAGCTGTGTCTGGTCGTATGGGGTCTCTGGGCGAGTCTGCAGGCAGGCAGCCTAGACTGAGCAGCAGGGAGCCCTACACACACACACAAAGCCAGAGAGGCAGCATCTGTGTGTGAGAGTTACTGGGCCATCATACCGTGCTTATTAACCCCTGTGACCGACCGCCTGAGAGCCAGACCACAGTGAAGGCCTGGACACAAAGCAGGCCTTTTGCCCCTGTGGGACTATCATGCTGTAGAATAGGAGCAGGTGGGACGGGCGGTAGGGTGACAGTAGTGGTAAATGACAACAGGTGACTGGTTGACCATCCGTTCAGCAAGGTGGGGGATCTGGGGAAGCTCGCATAAATCTCTCTCATCCCACCTAAACCTGTGTCACAGTGTGATAAGTTAGGCCAGGTGATCCCCCTGATTGAGCCCAAAGCATTATCAATACTCTCTAAATGTTGTAGATGATTTGAGAAGCACTAGTGCAGGCCACATTAAATCAGGTGGAGGACCAGAAATGGTTTAAATTAGAAGTAGCTAACCAATAGCATGAATTAGTCAATTCCATGCAAGAGGGGAGTGACAAGTAATACTACTGCACTGCAACGCTCAATGACAGGAGTTGACAGATTTTCACGTTTGTCAGTGTTCTGCAAAACAGAAACAGTACTTCAGGCGAAACAGATACTGTTTCCACACTGTCTCAAACATTCTTCTCCCACACATAATTATTCCTCAGGACTGCTACGTTTCCTACTGCAGAAGCAGCTCGCCCATCCCCTTTTTTCTATTACCTGGTAGCCAGACATTGTGCTACAACGCATTTTGTCTTCGACCCTGACATTAAATCTCTCACAGAAGTGCTAGACATTTCGGCTGCATAACTAAGACCAGTGGCAAAACCACCGTCTGGAACTTTGTATTTCTTTTGGGGAATTGACGTTTGTGTAGAGATTATGTAGGAGACTCTATTTCCCAACCGGCTTCTGACATTTAGACAAAAGCTATTTACACCAACCCAAAGGAAGTTGCGGGGGAGTCAGGGTGGGTTTGTGATGTGCAATAACCAGTGAGTAGGAACTTTGGTTTTATGAGCAAAGTTGTGAATCTGTGGGGCTGTGGGGCGGCTGAGTGTGGGGTATGTTATGTTGACCCTTGAGGGAGTGTGTGTGTGTGTGTGTGTGTGTGTGTGTGTGTGTGTGTGTGTGTGTGTGTGTGTGTGTGTGTGTGTGTGTGTGTGTGTGTGTGTGTGTGTGTGTGTGTGTGTGTGTGTGTGTGTGTGTGTGTGTGTGTGTGTGTGTGTGTGTGTGTGTGTGTGTGTGTGTGTGTGTGTGTGTGTGTGTGTAGCCACAGCCCAGGAATGAGCAAGGGAGTGAGGGGAGACAGTGGGGAGAGTCAGAGGGATCAGACGTCTCAATAACTGAATTGCTGACGAGCCTGGTGGGTGGGAGTCTACTCTGACTGGCTGGCCTGTTGGCTGGGTGGGAATCTACTCTGACTGACTTACTGGCTGGCCTGTTGGCTGGGTGGGAGTCTACTCTGACTGACTGGCCTGGTGGGTGGGAGTCTACTCTGACTGACTGGCCTGGTGGGTGGGAGTCTACTCTGACTGGCTGGCCTGGTGGGTGGGAGTCTACTCTGACTGACTGGCCTGGTGGGTGGGAGTCTACTCTGACTGACTGGCCTGGTGTCTGGGTGGGAGTCTACTCTGACTGACTGGCCTGGTGTCTGGGTGGGAGTCTACTCTGACTGACTGGCCTGGTGTCTGGGTGGGAGTCTACTCTGACTGACTGGCCTGGTGGTTGGGTGGGAGTCTAGTCTGACTGACTGGCCTGGTGTCTGGGTGGGAGTCTGATCTGACTGACGGGCCTGGTGTCTGGGTGGGAGTCTACTCTGACTGACTGGCCTGGTGTCTGGGTGGGAGTCTACTCTGACTGACGGGCCTGGTGTCTGGGTGGGAGTCTACTCTGACTGACTGGCCTGGTGTCTGGGTGGGAGTCTACTCTGACTGACTGGCCTGGTGTCTGGGTGGGAGTCTACTCTGACTGACGGGCCTGGTGTCTGGGTGGGTGCCTATTCTGACTGACTGACCTGGTGGTTGGGTGGGAGTCTAGTCTGGGACTCTGTATGCAATTGTTTGGTTCATGTGGCCTGCTCAATCATCGGTATTATTCCGGGGTGGAGCGCTGGCTTTCCAGACACTTTCAGACTGGGCCCGTATCCCTGCCTGTGGTGGGTATGAGTCAGAGAGGGTTGTTTGTGTGCAAAACGTGTGCTCAGATACTGCTGTGAGACCCAAGATTCCAAGGATGTCTGCTTCAACTCCAGCTTGTCCTGTCCCCTGAGAGATTGACTAAATTCCTTTCTTACTTTAGTGCTTGCATGCACTAAGCATACCAAACCAACAAGTAAATGCAGTGGGAATTGATACAATTACTATACAAGCCTGGGGAGGTTTCACTCAACCAACATTTATCATAGCAGCATGAGTTCAGTTCCAACTGTAGGAGCCCCCAACCCCCTTGGCCTTTGTTGGCTAGAAAATGTGAACAGCATGGAGAGGGTGTTGACTGGGGAGGAGGGAGGTAAGACAGGCAGGGTCATGGCACCAGGGGATGGTGTCTATTTTGAGGGACTAGGCAGGCAGAAGGGAGGAGGGGGATGCGTTGGGGTTGCTGGAGCTTTGTGATGTAAATAGTGGCACATGCTGCTCTGCAGAACTGGGGGGGGGGGGGTTGGCATAGTTTGAGTTGGCATTGTTCTCTCCAAAGTGCCAAATTTGTATTTTATGTAGAGATTTGGCCCCTGGCCTTGTGGCGACGGATGGAAAGCGCAGGCGCTGCCATGCTCTTCTCTCCTGCTGCACACTGATACCATTCCAGGGATTTAGGATACTCACAAAGTCAAACTATACTCTGAACACATCAACAACCACATTTATTGGCATAGTTTAGACACACACACTGTATGTGTGTCCTGAGTATGGGTAGGGACAGTTTGGGTAGGATGCTGCAGATTGATGCTTCATCCACCCTGATATTTTCACATGCTTTGTGAAAAGCCACTGAAAGCTGTCTCAGTTTGACATGTGATTTGTAAATGATCAAACCAGGAACCACAACCAAACAAGGAACATTAAGAATGTCCAAACCAGGAACAATGACCAAACCAGGAACATTAAGAAAGTCCAAACCAGGAACAATGACCAAACCAGGAACATTAAGAGTGTCCAAACCAAGAACCATGACCAAACCATGAACATTAAGAAAGTCCAAACCAGGAACCATGACCAAACCAGGAACATTAAGAAAGTCCAAACCAGGAACCATGACCAAACCAGGAACAATAAGAATGTCCAAACCAGGAACCATAACCAAACCATGAACATTAAGAATGTCCAAACCAGGAACCATGACCAAACCAGGAACATTAAGAATGTCCAAACCAGGAACCATGACCAAACCAGGAACATTAAGAGTGTCCAAACCAGGAACCATGACCACACCAGGAACATTAAGTGTCCAAACCAGGAACCATGACCAAACCAGGAACATTAAGAGTGTCCAAACCAGGAACCATGACCAAACCAGGAACAATAAGAATGTCCAAACCAGGAACCATAACCAAAACATGAACATTAAGAATGTCCAAACCAGGAACCATGACCAAACCAGGAACATTAAGAGTGTCCAAACCAGGAGCCATGACCAAATCAGGAACACCAAGAGTGTCCAAACCAGGAACCATGACCAAACCAGGAACCATGACCAAACCAGGAACCATGACCAAACCCGGAACATTAAGAGTGTCCAAACCAGGAACCATGACCAAACCAGGAACATTAAGAGTGTCCAAACCAGGAACCATGACCAAACCATGAAAATTAAGAATGTCCAAACAAGGAACCATGACCAAACCAGGAACATTAAGAATGTCCAAACAAGGAACCATGACCAAACCAGGAACCATGACCAAACCAGGAACATTAAGAATGTCCAAACCAGGAACCATGACCAAACCAGGAACATTAAGAGTAACTAGCTCTTCACATCGATATATCTTCAATTGTACATTTAGTTTTCCCTTTACAAGGAACATTGCTTTTCGTGGGAAGTCATGTCTATTGACTCAGTGAGTTGCCAACCAACTACCTAATTATTACACCACATCTCAAGCGATAAAAACAAGTCAAATCCTCTTTCCATTGTGCTACTCTTGTCTTTAGTACTGTGACTGAACACTGTGGAGTTCGGGTGTGGGGCAGTTTAGCTTAATTGTTGTTGGTACACCATGAGAGCCATAGAAAGTTGAGAGTGTGCCAGTGAATAGGACAAACCTGACCCTCTGACACCCACTGGGGTGGCGAATGAAGTGCTCAGGCGGGTGGGCGGCCACGGCGCACGTCGCCCTGGGACAAAGCAGGTGTCAGCCCAGCTAGATAGGCCGGCCCTCGGCCACTGTCGACAAATTCAACACAGAGACCTCGTCCGCCTTTGTCTCTCTCTTTGTTTGGGAAGGCAGAGAGAAGAGGGCAGAGGGAGAGGAAATGGATAGAGTGATGTGACAAAAAGTGGGAGGATTGTTTGGAAATCCATAACCAATGGTTAGTGAGCCACTGTATCAACATATCGGGATGGAGGGCAAAACTATTGTTGAGGGTTTGACATGTCACTCCACACAGCCCAGGTAACCTTACCAACGGCTGAAGGTTATATTCCTCAAGGTGTTCAGAGTAACATCTGGCAGTAAGATCTGCCAATGTTGCAATGATGGCCATCACAGTCGCACAAATGACACTATTAAGGGGGCTTTTTTTTCTTTAACTAGACAAGTCAGTTAAGAACAAATTCTTATTTACAATGACGTCCTACCAAAAGGCAAAAGGCTTCCTGTGGGGACAGGGGCTGGGATTAAAAATGTAAAATGTAATAAAAATATATGACAAAACACACATCACAACAAGAGAGACATCACAACACTACATAAAGACAGACCTAAGACAACAACATAGCATGGCAGCAACACATGAAAACACAGCATGTTAGCAACACAACACGGCAGCAGCCAAACATGGTAGCAGCACAAAACATTGTACAGACATTATTGGGCACAGACAACAGCACAAAGGACCACAATGTGTTCTCCACTGTTGAAGTAGTCCGATTTTGCAGAATTAACGACGGCTGGGTCTTAGAGAAATAGGTGACATGATTAAGAAGACACCTTCAGTTCCTCTGTAGATGCTTCACTACAAGTGAGATGTCTTTGTAAGAGGACAAAGACTAATGAATAAGCTGCTACCATTAGGCCTACTAGGCAATAGGCTTCTCTTCACTCAACTACTGTGCTACGAGTTTTGGCTGTGTGTGTGTGTGTGTGTGTGTGTGTGTGTGTGTGTGTGTGTGTGTGTGTGTGTGTGTGTGTGTGTGTGTGTGTGTGTGTGTGTGTGTGTGTGTGTGTGTGTGTGTGTGTGTGTGTGTGTGTGTGTGTGTGTGTGTGTGTGTGTGTGTGTGTGTGTGTGTGTGTGTGTGTGTGTGTGTGTGTGTGTGTGTGTGTGTGTGTGTGTGTGTGTGTGCGTGCGTCTGTGCGTGTGTTCGTGTAGTACTTTATTTACAATGCGGACACCCCTTCAAATAATTGGATTTGGCTATTTCAGCCACACCCATTGCTGACAGGTGTATAATATCGAGCACACCACCATGCGATCTCCATAGACAGACATTGGCAGTAGAATGGCCTTACTAAAGAGCTTAATGACTTTCACTGGGATGCCACCTTTCCAACGAGTCAGTTTGTCAAATTTCTGCCCTGCTAGAGCTGCCCCAGTCAATTGCACGGGCTGTTATTGTGAAGTTGAAACGTCTAGGAGCAACAACGGATCAGTCGCGAAGTTGTAGGCCACACAAGCTCACAGAAAGAAACCGGCGAGTGCTGAAGTGTGTAGCGCATAAAAATGGTCTGTCTGCGGTTGCAACACTCACTACCGAGTTCCAAACTGCCTCTGGAAGCAACGTCAGCACAATAACTATTAGTCGGGAGCTTCATGAAATGGGTTTCCATTGCTGAGCAGCCGCACACAAGCCTAAGATCACCATGTACAATGCCAAGCGTTGGCTGGAGTGGTGTAAAGCTCACCGCCATTGGACTCTGAAGCAGTGGAAACGCGTTCTCTGGAGTGATGAACCACGCTTCATCATCTGGCAGTCTGGCGGACAAATCTGGGTTTGGCAGATGCAAAGTGAAAAATACCTGCTCAAATGCATAGTGCCAACTGTAAAGTTTGGTGTAGGAGGAATAATGGTCTGGGACTGTTTTTCATGGTTCGGACTAGGCCCCTTAGTTCCAGTGAAGGGAAATCTTAACTCCACAGCATACAATGACATTCTAGATGATTGTGAGCTTCCAAATTTGTGGCAACAGTTTGGGGAAGAACCTTTACTGTTTCAGCATGATAATACCCGCGTGCACAAAGCGAGATCCACACATAAATGGTTTCCCGAGATTGATGTGGAAGAACTTGACTAGCCTGACCTCAACTCTATTGAACACGTTTGGGATGAATTGCAACACCAAATGTGAGCCAGGCGTAATCGCCCAACATCACTAATGTTCTTGTGGCTGAATAGAAGCAAGTTCCTGCAGCAATGTTCCAACATCTAGTGGAAAGCCTTCCCAGAAGAGTGGAGGCTGTTATAGCAGCAAAAGGAGGACCAACTCCATATTAATTCCCATCATTTTGGAAATGAGATGATCAACGAGCAGGTGTACACATACTGTTGCTCATGTAGTGTATGTAGCCACACTGCAAACGTTACGGCCGACATGAAGGCCATTCACTGTACCTTATATTATGTTCTTCTGTTAACACTATCTGACCTTGAATCGATCATTTACACAAACAGAAAACCAACCAGAGCCATCAGCCACTTCACAAAAATACAGCCAAGAACAAAGTACTCACAACTTTATAACTGGGAGTAAAAGTGTAAATAGTATTTCATCTGACTCACACTATCATGTCAGGTCACATGACAAAATAAATGAGGGCACATTGAGTAACGACCGTCTTCTAAAGCATTGAAAGTCCTCCAAGTAAGGGCATATCATAGATATCAGAAGGACTGTTTTCATCAGCAATCAAATTGACTAACTAATCAACATGAGTGCACATACTCCAATGTCTCTATCTCTCTCTCTCTCTCTCTCTCTCTCTCTCTCTCTCTCTCTCTCTCTCTCTCTCTCTCTCTCTCTCTCTCTCTCTCTCTCTCTCTCTCTCTCATTCACTCTCTCTCATTATTTCTTATACTTTAAAATATATAGAAGCTAATTCACACAAGCACATAAAGAATTGAAGACACTGATGCCATTGAGAAATCTATACCTGAAACCACTTCGCCAACTTGACCTCTTTCACATTACGCATTATGTCCTTGATCCTTTGCTCTCCAGCGACATCCCTTAACTTATCCTCTATAGACACACACTACTCCTGCTCCAAGTCTGGCTGCCTCTGTATCACCCTACTCAACTCTATCCCAATACCACCCCACCACACCACAGCCATCCCATCCCAACTTCCCACTATCTACCGATTGTGGCATCATGGGTGAGAGAGAGGGGGAGGACCCAAACAAAGCCTTGATTCTCACTGAATCCTCAGCTGATGGGCAACCAGACCATGCAGCACTCCTCATGACTTTATGGGCTTCCTCTGGCTTCACTGGCACCTTTCAATTAGGTGACCATTTTAGATTTTAAAAAGGACGACAATGCAAACAATGGCCTGACTTCAGTCGCCAAAGCCAAAGGTCAACTGGATTTCAGTGACTTCTGAACCCCACCAGAAAGTTAATAACTTATTTTAAGTTTTAGGACAAAGTACAATCCAAACAGCATTTATCTATTGTCATCATTGATGTGATGTTTTTTGTTGTTGTTGCATGCTGTTCTCAAAAATGGCATTATGATTACAATACAGAGGAACAATGAGAACATTTTTCAACTGTGAGAACCAATGACAACCAAACAATTTACCCATAATGAAAAGCGTGCAAAACATTAGGCAATCAGTTCAGGAAAAGGAGGGAGAAAAAACTTTCTGGGGTAAGCTTCCTGTTGCTAGGGAAACAAACCTATAACAAGGGTGTATGCTTTCTATTAGGCATTTTATAACATGCTTCCCTATATAACTGGCACCCTAAAAGATAAAGTAGCATATGTTTATGGGATGGTGTGATCATAAAAGGGCTGCAGCATTTGTGCAGGTGAGTGATACATGGCCATGTTAGTACTCAACTCACTTCCTATTGAGTGTTGCATTAGACTATGTTTTCCACTCTTGCAACAGCTTATTTTTATAATTGATTGGGAGCAAAGAAAATACACACAAAAAATGTCAGGGCAGTAAGCCAGTCATTGTACAACATAGTTAATGAGACCACCCAAGATATTACATTTAATTGTTAACAGCCATTGAAATGAAAGAAGGAAAAAAGTGACACACACACTGATACAGTAGGATACAGTATAAATACACAACTACAATCCATGCCTATTTTTTTCTGAGTCTTATTACAATGGTTGAATTGGGATTTATTCAGATTTTGTATGCAAACAAGGTCTGATTTGTTTATCCTTATTTCATTTGTTTGCCTAATGATAATGATACATTCCCCGCTGTAACAGATATCTAGGGCTCAATTCACTCCGTAGTGCTGAAGATTCGACAATTAAATGTAATGTTCGCACGGTAGTGGAGGGCATCCACTGTAAACGCTGCAGATATCGGCTCAATCATAAATTACCTTTAAATGTGAACCACGCTACAATTCAGATATTCTGCACTACGGATTGAATGGAGGCCCTATTCACTATGGGCAGATAGCAGATTATAGTGCTTTCAGCCCTTAACAACTGATTCCTTTAACGATTGTGAGCTACATAATCCACACTGATCCTGGGCAGAACACTGATTTGACTATCTTCACTTTTGTTCAATACAATTACAAAAGATCATGGCTTAGTAGTGAATGTGATAGGATCCCTATAAGTGAGGGCCTGAGGTTATACTGTTTAGGCAAATTCTCTTCACTCTTTATAGAACATTAAAGTCCCACAGTTATCTCCTCTTGGACAGAGCTGTTGAATTCTGTCACGGATCCCTCCGGAACTTTCATTACGCACACCAGGCCCCTATTCCAAGTGATTAGTGATTGTATAAGTGTGTCCTGTCGATTATTGTTACATTGTCCGTTGGTTCGTGTGAGTACCTGTGCTGGGTGTTTGGGCTTTCGTGGCATTGTGGATGGCGCATATGATTGCGAGTCTCATCCCTAAGTGTTAATCATTGTGCGCTTGTGTTATGTATTTTAGGTACTCTTCACTCTTTTGTTTGGGTTTCAACCATTTTTTTTCACCTTTATTTTACCAGGTAGGCTAGTTGAGAACACCTTTATTTAACCAGGTAGGCTAGTTGAGAACACCTTTATTTAACCAGGTAGGCTAGTTGAGAACACCTTTATTTAACCAGGTAGGCTAGTTGAGAACACCTTTATTTAACCAGGTAGGCTAGTTGAGAACACCTTTATTTAACCAGGTAGGCTAGTTGAGAACACCTTTATTTAACCAGGTAGGCTAGTTGAGAACACCTTTATTTAACCAGGTAGGCTAGTTGAGAACACCTTTATTTAACCAGGTAGGCTAGTTGAGAACACCTTTATTTAACCAGGTAGGCTAGTTGAGAAAACCTTTATTTAACCAGGTAGGCTAGTTGAGAACACCTTTATTTAACCAGGTAGGCTAGTTGAGAACAACTTTATTTAACCAGGTAGGCTAGTTGAGAACACCTTTATTTAACCAGGTAGGCTAGTTGAGAACACCTTTATTTAACCAGGTAGGCTAGTTGAGAACACCTTTATTTAACCAGGTAGGCTAGTTGAGAACACCTTTATTTAACCAGGTAGGCTAGTTGAGAACACCTTTATTTAACCAGGTAGGCTAGTTGAGAACACCTTTATTTAACCAGGTAGGCTAGTTGAGAACACCTTTATTTAACCAGGTAGGCTAGTTGAGAACACATTTATTTAACCAGGTAGGCTAGTTGAGAACACCTTTATTTAACCAGGTAGGCTAGTTGAGAACACCTTTATTTAACCAGGTAGGCTAGTTGAGAACACCTTTATTTAACCAGGTAGGCTAGTTGAGAACACCTTTATTTAACCAGGTAGGCTAGTTGAGAAAACCTTTATTTAACCAGGTAGGCTAGTTGAGAACACCTTTATTTAACCAGGTAGGCTAGTTGAGAACACCTTTATTTAACCAGGTAGGCTAGTTGAGAACACCTTTATTTAACCAGGTAGGCTAGTTGAGAACACCTTTATTTAACCAGGTAGGCTAGTTGAGAACACCTTTATTTAACCAGGTAGGATAGTTGAGAACACCTTTATTTAACCAGGTAGGCTAGTTGAGAAAACCTTTATTTAACCAGGTAGGCTAGTTGAGAACACCTTTATTTAACCAGGTAGGCTAGTTGAGAACACCTTTATTTAACCAGGTAGGCTAGTTGAGAACACCTTTATTTAACCAGGTAGGCTAGTTGAGAAAACCTTTATTTAACCAGGTAGGCTAGTTGAGAACACCTTTATTTAACCAGGTAGGCTAGTTGAGAACACCTTTATTTAACCAGGTAGGCTAGTTGAGAACACCTTTATTTAACCAGGTAGGCTAGTTGAGAACAAGTTCACATTTGCAACTGCGACCTGGCCAAGATAAAGCATAGCAGTGTGAACAGACAACACAGAGTTACACATGGAGTAAACAATTAACAAGTCAATAACACAGTAGAAAAAAAGAGAGTCTATATACATTGTGTGCAAAAGGCATGAGGAGGTAGGCGAATAATTACAATTTTGCAGATTAACACTGGAGTGATAAATGATTAGATGGTCATGTACAGGTAGAGATATTGGTGTGCAAAAGAGCAGAAAAGTAAATAAATAAAAACAGTATGGGGATGAGGTAGGTAAAAATGGGTGGGCTATTTACCGATATACTATGTACAGCTGCAGCGATCGGCTAGCTGCTCAGATAGCAGATGTTTGAAGTTGGTGAGGGAGATAAAAGTCTCCAACTTCAGCGATTTTTGCAATTCGTTCCAGTCACAGGCAGCAGAGAACTGGAACGAAAGGCGGCCAAATGAGGTGTTGGCTTTAGGGATGACCCTGTGTTTTGTATAGTGTTTGTTTGGTCTTTGTCCCCGTGCCTTTACACGGCACACCGTAATTTGGGTGTAATAAAAAAAAATATTATACATTCCTGCGCCTGTCTCCCGACTCATTCAAACCAGCGTGACAAATTCAGTGTTGTGTTTCAGCGAATATGCAAAGTGCTGTCTATAACGGGTTTCCCCACATAGACCCCCAGGGCATCCAGTTGAGTCATGTGGTGAAGACTGGCCAAGGCCCTAGGTGTTGAAAAACTCCCCTTGACTTGGAATTTCACTAAACTCAAGTTATTCACGATGACCAGGTCATGAGATGCAAATTGCCAACATAGGCTGCAACATGACTTCTCCATTTGAGAACTGAAACTTTAATCTTTTGGTTAAAGTATTATATAATCTATACGGAAATGAAGATTCATCAGAAAGGGTTGTCGGCTTTACAAGTCACAGAAAGGACTAGCACAATGACTGCAAAGTTTACCCCACAAAATAGAACAGTCAAGTCAATCTCATCATTAGATGGAGAAATTGTAATGAATGTCTCTTTTGTTGTGCAATCGATCGAGAATTAGGGTAATATGATGGTATTATGAGATCACAGTCAGATTGTACAGATTGTTCTCTATTGAATGCCAGATCAATTAGATGTCTAATGCAATTCAAAATGATACGTTCTGGTATGACAATGTAGCGGTACAATAACATTGAATTAGTGACCTCTCCTCTCTCATGTGTATCGAATAAGATGTCCGAGAATAAACCAGGAGGAATGTGAAGGGCAGCAAAGAGCACAGTTCATTCTATTACAGTATTGGACTTGTTACCCAATGGAATCTGACCAATAATCAACTTATTTGTTGTCTGACCAGAGCACCTGGACTGAACTCTGTGTTGCTCGCCCTCAACCGCAAGGCTCTCCAGAGGGTAGTGCTGTTTGCACAACGCATCACCGGGGGCAAACTATCTGCCCTCCTGGACACCTACAGCACTCGATGTCACAAGAAGACCAAAAACATCAAGGACAACAACCACCTGAGCCACTATATGTTCACCCCGCTATCATCCAGAAGGCAAGGTCAGTACAGGTGCATTAAAGCTGGGACCGAGAGACTGAAAAACAGCTTCTATCTGGCCATTAGAGTATTAAACAGCCATCACTAACATAGAGAGACTGCTGCCAACATACAGACTGCTGCCAACATTCAAACTCAAATCTCTGGCCACTTAAATAAATTAACTTAAGAAAGGTATCACTAGTCACTTAAATAACCCATTTTAATATCTTACATTACTCATTTCATATATGTATATACTGTGTTCTATACCATCTACTGCATCTTGCCATCATAGCCATCGCTCATCCGTATATTTATATGTACTTATTCATCCCTTTACATTTGTGTGTATAAGGTAGTTGTTGTGAATTTGTTAGATTACTTGTTAGATATTACTGCATTGTCGGAACTAGAAGCACAAGCATTTCGCTACACGTGCATTTACATCTGCTAACCATGTGTATGTGACCAATAAAATTGGATTTGATTTGATATAGACGGATGAATGGTCATCAAGTGCACGACGGGGCAACGTCTGTGGTTGTGTCTCCTGTTGCATGCAGTAAAAGATCATTGGATGTATCGTACGCTACGGCTGCAGCCAGCGCCATGCCACCATGTCTTTAGTATCGGGGGAGGATGAGTTGGTTTAGATGAAAGGGAGGTTGGGTGGGTGGAGAGCGGTATGGTTAAGGAGTAGGGTGGAGGGGTTGGAGAGATGGGTTGGGGGCCCCTAGCATGGGTCTGTAATTTAGAGCTACTGCTCTGAACTGGCCCAGCCACCTCACAGACACCGAGTCCTCACTTGGCAGAAGTGTCGCCACATTTCACCGCAGCTCAGCCAAACACACAAGCAACTTGCTCAGAGGGAGAAAGAGCCATTTGAGGTGGAGGGGAAAAAGTGAACCTTGAGGGTTGGATTTTTTTTTTTATTTAAAGGAGAGGAAATTTAAAAATCTCTCTGGTCTTCTTCAGGACGGCCCAGTCTAAAACGCGGACCACTCCCTTTACATTTAAATATAGCCTGAGCCTTCTAAAAATAGCCCAGTCCTCTCAGCCCTCTATTTTTAGCTGGAGTCTTGCTGATTTAATTCTGTCAGCAACTTTCAATGGGGCAGAGCAAGGCTACGCTGGAAAGAAAAGGTCTCCTGTTCCATTTTTTTTTTTTTTTTACAGCTCGGCTGGCTTGACGTCAGCTGGGTTCAGCATACACGGTTCCAGACGGCAGCCGCCCTGTCCTGCAGTGGAGCCTGCGTGCGGAGACACTCTCATGAACACAGCTATTGTGCTCTTCAGTGTGTCGGCCGGAGGCCTCAGGGTAGCTCCTAAAACATTTTCCACCATTTTTGCAAAGGGACTGTTGTAACACACAGCGAGGCGTTGTCTCTCTGTGCCAGGAGATCAGGTTGACCAATAGGTCCTATTATCGCATGGTTCACACAATCACACTCTCCACTGACGCTATGTTACCTTTGCTGCTTTCAAGTCTTTGGGGGTTGAAGCACTTCTAAAAAAGCCCTATCCCTGACCTTCAACATCAAAACAATAATGACACTGAAGGGAGTCATTTCACTTTTGGCACTTTTTCTTCCAAGTCAGAAAGGTATCTGGCCCATGCTTCATTGTAACTCATGCTTCAGACAGTGAGGGAGTGTGGATATTTTATGAGTGCCCAGAAGCCTAGATGTAAGAGAGTCGAAAGGTCAGGTCAACCGGTCATTTGAGGACCTTTTTGGAAGGAGGTCACATGTCCAAAACTAATTCCACAACTGTGCTAAGTTGACACTTGATAGAAAGGTTGCTGCCCTCACCAGTTACAGTTATAGGATGATCAAACTCTGCCATTTTACTTCAAGTACACCTGCCCAGTTGACAATAATGTGTGTATTCGTCCTGTGGTTTTGCTCACGCACTTGCATTGTTGCTTTGTCATGGTTCATTGTCATTATGCTAAGCTCTTTTTTTCACTGGGGGGCTACAGGGGACTTAATTAGCAATAGTTTAACAAGGGAAAGTCAAACAACATGATTCTAGACTGTTTGGTGTGCTATTGACGTAGTTGCTATGGGACCTGCCCTACACAGCAAAACACTATCCACTCCCTTGCAGCCTCGATGTCTTGAGTCAACTGGAACCTGTGGGCAAGGACAGTTCCAGAGACAGTTAGTCTGTCAGACCAAGTTCAACGATGCACCACTTTATCAGCACCACGCGGTGCCTTGTTACATGCCTGGGGGGAATGTTGTACCAAAATAACCTCTCATTGTTTCTTCATTTCCTGACACTTCAGTGTTGACCCCATTCTCTCAATACTGAGTACCCATATGACCGCCATGCAACAGTGGCAGAGAGAACACTCTGTTCACTCACATCTGCTGTAAACCTCCTTTCTCCGTGTGTAATTGAGGTCCGGTTTAGCACTACTCCGCTACAGTTTATGATGTTGAAACAAAGCATTGATCCTAGTCTGATTAAAGTGTTGAATGGGGTGATGATAAAACAAATGGGATTCTTTGCGTAGCGCCTGTTTGATTTGGTCTAGATTGCAGCATGGCATGAGATCATAAAACACGCCTGGTGTCTTTTCATTTCTGTTTATAAGCAGCTTTTCTGTGACAGACTCTAGTCTGGCGCTCGTCTAGGTGAACGTTACTTGACTACGCTGTCTCTTAGCTATGGGTGGTAGTGGGGCTATGAGACTCTGGGGTTATGAGTGGCACTGACAGCAGACATTTTGTACCTGCCGACCTCCCCCGACAGACTAGAAGGCAGACAGACACAGTGGCTGTGTGGGTGGCAGCCATCACAGCTGCACACACAGATCAAGGCTTTATGTGTGTGAGCATTAAAAAGTAGGCTAAACTGGGTGGTAGGCTATGCTAGTATGTCTCCAACTCCGTCTGTCTGTCTGTCAATGTGGAGAGAAAACCAAACTTCTCTTTCAGCTGTTTTCCTTTGCAAGTCTCAGTCCAGTCTCTCATTCTACACACTTTAGAATAGTCTGACTCTACTTTACTGCACTCGGAACATAACATGTGTTGTATGGAAGGACTGCTATATTAAGTACACTCAATGCCAACTAAAGTAATAGAACAGCATGTTATAATTATTTTAAACTCATTATATTATTAATTGCATAAAAAGCTGTCTATGTTTGAGATGGTAATGAGAGACAAGCAGTGTTATTCCATTAGGCATATTCTTTGAGAGGTTAGAGAGGTTAGTTAAGGACCATATCACCGCCACCTTACCCAACACTCTAGACTAGGGCTGGGCGATATGGCCAAAATATCATATCACAGTATTTTTCTTTTTTTGAATGGAATGTCGATATTTGACTGTATTTTATGTTTTTGAATAATAAAAGTTCTAAATTTGATTTATGAGTAGTGCGTGACCCTACGGTGGCAACACATCAATTCTAAGTGAATTTAAGGGGTCTTTCTCCATTCTGATAGTTTTCTACTGTTCAATTAAACATCAACCCAAAACTATTTCATGCATTTCCATCAACTTCTTCATTTCCTGCACTAATTTGAGATCATTCCCACACTGCCAGGTAGGACTGCACAATATGGGCAAAAAAACAAGGCCTTATTTTTAAACAAATGTTGCAATTGCGATTTGACTTTGGGTGAACTGTTGGAATCATCAAAATAAAATGTTTATTCTAATTCTATTGTTAGAATATAAATAATAGTGGGCACTTTGAATACAGTTTTGTTTGACATGACAATGAATGAAAATGCCAGGGAGGAGTTACTGTGAAAGAGTAGGAACCAAAGTGATGGTCAGTGTTTCATGGGGGACCCTATAATCTTTGGCTACATTAAATGTTTCTTCATGTGGCCAACATATTCATGCTTTGCCTATTCCTCTTTGATTTAGAAGATACTGTTGCGCAAGCAACATCCCAATTAGGCCTACACCGGCACTGGTATCAGGCTGTATTAGCTAGCTATGTTTGCTCTAACTCAAAACATTTATTAGCTAGGTATCTATCCAGCTAACTGGAGATTAGCATTAGCGGATTACACGATTTAGCTAAAACTTGCTAAGAAAATACAAACTAGCTGTTTGCAGATGTAAGAAACATAAACTAATAGTGTATTTATAGAACGCTTATGGACTCATACTGAACAACAATATAACCCCAACATGAAACAATGACAAAGATTTTACTGAGTTACTGTTCATATAAGGAAATCAGTCAATTGAAAGAAATTCATTAGGCCCTAATCTATGGATTTCACATGCCTGGGCAAGGTTGCAGCCATGGGACGCCTGGGTGATGATGAGACAGCCTACAGGGAGGAGGTGAGGGCCCTGGCGGAGTGAAGGCCAGGAAAATAACCTCCCCTCAACGTCAACAAAACGAAGGAGCTGATCGTGGACTGAGAAACAGCTTCTATCTCCAGGCCATCAGACTGTTAAACAGTCACCACTAGCTAACCTACGCCCAGTACCCTGTCCTGAACCTTAGCCACTGTTCTAGCCGGCTACCACCTGGTAGTCTACCCTGCACCTTAGAGACTGCTGACCTATGTACATAGAGTCATTGAACACTTGTCACTTTAATAATGTTCACATACTGTTTAACCCGCTTTATATGTATATACTGTATTCTAATCACAGCTCATCCTATATATCTTCTGCTGTACACCCATGTTATATTCATATACTGTCCATACTGTCTTTACACACCATTATATGTATATATATCTTTTTTATATTCCGGTGTCTGATATTGCTCATTCTGATATTTCTTAATTTCTTATTATTATTTGTTTTAAATCTAGATTATGTGTGCATTGTTTGTATTGTTAGGTGTAACTGCTCTGTAGGAGCTAGAAACACAAGCATTTTGCTACACTTGCGATAAAATCTGCAAATCTGTGAACACAACAAATAAACTTTGATTTCTATTATTTTATTAGGCAGTATTATTTCTGCAGTTTACTCAATTAGATTATGGCTTTTGTAGGCCTAATTTGGATCCTTCATGATTTGGCATTTGCACACACATGATTATCCCCAATCATATAGTCTGCTGCTTCACTGAATTGTTCTATTGCATTTTATAAATCAAGCTCTTATCTTAAATTCCCTTTTACTTAGCTCCAATGTGTGTTCATACGTAAATGTGTGTGTGTGTGTGTGTGTGTGTGTGTGTGTGTGTGTGTGTGTGTGTGTGTGTGTGTGTGTGTGTGTGTGTGTGTGTGTGTGTGTGTGTGTGTGTGTGTGTGTGTGTGTGTGTGTGTGTGTGTGTGTGTGTGTGTGTGTGTGTGTGTGTCTTTTGCCTGCCTACAATGCTTCGCGCTGGAAAAGAGCGCCATATTGGGCCATGCAAATGCACGTTTGAAAAAGAAACCCGCGAGCACTTTTCGCGCCACTCCACCCACATTCTTTACATTCCAGCGGTGCTGCTTCCAGGTGGTGTTGTCTAGAAGGGATATAGCTTTTGTCAATATTGACTTTTCGTAGCAGGTTTAGGAAACTTTACGCAGCAGGCTATGATAATAAACGTAGCAAGTTATGAGAATTAGGTTAAGGTTAGGAAAAAAGTCAGGGCTAGCTAAAATGCTAAAACAAATACACTTTTGACTCAATTTTACAAAAGCGGTATTCCATCTAGACATGACAATCCCAGGCACGAGGTGCAAGACGGGACAACCTAGGAGGAAACCGTGGGTGATTCTCGTTCTCTCAAAGTGATGATGTGGTGATGATGTGTAATTAAAACAACAATAACAAATATGTTCAATTAGAGGAAATAATGGCAAATTTCCATGTCCTGAGTGACTTCTAATAATATTCAGTATTGTAATAATGTTTTCCTTCAGGGATATGTCGTGATTTATTGACTAGTTAGTTTTTTCTAAAGCCCACACACATTTATTTTTAAAGCCCACACACATTTCTCAGCATCATGCATGCATAAGCAGCAGAGGCAGGAATTCTCAATTGTGCTATGACTCATCATCTCTGTGTGACTGTTACGCATCATCCAGTGTCTCAAATCCACCCATACATGGACAATGACGAATCCGGAGGATACCCGTACGTAGTGGAATACACGTCAGTAGCCAAATGCGATTGGTTCAGGTTGTGATTATTATTTTAAAAAGAAAACGTCTTGATACACCGATAGAGAGCCAGCAACGATTTTCTGGCTACCCTTTGCAGTTTCTATAGCAATGTGACGCAGGTATTACGGATTCACGTTGTAGGTGTACATGGCCATGTGTATGTGGCCATCCCCCTCCATTAAAGTGGAGCAGAAATAGGCTCAGATCTGGGCATGATGCTGAGAATGAACACTTCTATAATCGTCCTGTGTCTCTGCAACTAAAAATATGCCTTCTATTTAAGGAATGCATGAAACTCTATTTTAGGATCAATCGGAGCTAATTTGGTTGCTTTGTAGTGTAAAATCCCTGTCTTACCTGTCTACAGAAGTAGGCATATCGGCTATACGGTGCCTCATGTGCTTGCCTCTCTTATTCCAATACATCTTAATAGCTAGAAGGGTGATTCAATTTCAAATGTAGATCGCTCTCTCTCTCTCTCTCCCACACACGCACACACGCACACGCACACACACACACACACACACACACACACACACACACACACACACACACACACACACACACACACACACACACACACACACACACACACACACACACACACACACACACACACACACACACACACACACACACACACATTTTAAACTCTAAATCACATGCTCTGCTGATAGAGAGTAAATGTTTATGGCAAAAGCCAGCCCAGTGCTACCCAGGGCTCCTTGTCATGGTATCATTGCTTACATGTAACGCCTCCCAACATGTGCAACGTGCTGCAGGGATGAATGACACAGGCTATTCTAAAGCCTTATCATACCAGCTTACGGCCTATTTAGTCTTGGACACTGACCTGTGGTTACCATAGTGACCTAATTATAGTGTGTGTGACCAATGATCCAGGACACCTACTACTAGGGCTACTTTCACGGTTCACTTTCTCTCCCTGCCTGCCCCCTGTCTATTTTCCTCTGCAGAGGACATCCCTGCCTCACTCCTCTTGATAGAAACTTGCAGGTGTAGTGTTACAGTGGCAGTGACATTAGGTTGTGCTCACTGTTTGGACATAGGCATTTGTATATTGTAAAGGCACGTAGTATAGCCTTCAAGATGTAGTTTTGGACTGCAGATGTACAGTTTAGCTTGTTCCCCTCCCTCCCCAGAGGCATTTGCTTATGACCATGAATCCCCTCTGCATTCTGCAGCTTTTCTTAGTCTATATTGCAGCTCTCTGTCCAATTATTTGGCGAGAATATTTGGCGCTAATTGTCTACTACAACATTATTACTAGGCTACAGCTCAATACAAGTCAAACCAGTGAGTGCTTAACCCAGTGGCATCCTTGTGTCTCTGATGTCCCAACATGCGATGGCACAAACCCTAAGCCTTATCTACATCAACCAACTGTCTGTTCCCGGTGTCCTAGCCAGGCCCGCTTTATGGCAGATCCTGTGCTTTCAAAGACTTTAAGTTAACTGCCGTCTGTGATCATTTCTCTCTGTACTCTGAGGCACACGAATGGTTCAGGACAGCTGCCAAGTCAAACAAGTGTCCCACGTCACTGGCCCTATAGGGAGTCACAGTTCCCTCCGGGGCAGGGTGTCACAACAGTACTGGTCACCACGTTAAGGATGTCACATCCAGGATGTGACGTAGTTACCAGTAAGCCAGGACTGCACCCTCAACTACCTGTAAACCCACACGCAGATACACACTGTTGGTTGGCACAAGTGGTTTTGAAAGAGGTTAAATTCAGCCAACAATATAAGGAAGGAGGATATGCCATGAGCTATGCCACAATCCTGGCTTTCATCAGTTAGTTCCTCCTTGAGGGCTTATCGTGAGAGAAAATCCGGTTGAAACTACAGTACTGCCTTGTCTCAAACCATTTGGTTAGTCCATATTTATCTTTTTACACAACAAAAACCCCTAACTGGAATTTGACCTGACTTTTTATATGAACTGCACAAGAAACTATTCAACTATGGTTCAGTTGAAGGGACCCATTCTTTACATTTAGGCCGATTAGGGACTTACATTTACATTTAAGTCATTTAGCAGACGCTCTTATCCAGAGCGACTTAGACATCAGATGCTTTCAGCCATTTGTGCATGGCATTTGAGTGATGCATGCTTTCTGGATATCAAACTGTAGGCTACTGTGGACGCATCACAGCATCAGAAAGCTACTGTCTGGCCTGAAATAAAACAGTAAATCTCAACAATGTGCATGGAAGTGTAAGATTTCATGTAATACTGGTGTTGTGAAGCAAACATTTTGGTGAGCAATAGCAAGACATTAGTTAGTTATAACATTAGTTATTACATAGTTCATATACATTAGGATGGGTGTCAATTCAAACTCCATCCTTGTAGAAACAGTATATAGATTACATATTATTTATTTGTGGCCTAGATTAAATGGTATAACATCTAAGTACAGCATTTAAACTGTTTTAAGAAGTGGTGTTGTTTCCAAGTCTGAATTTCAGACAGGACACAGGTGAATATAAAATAATGTATTGCCTAATCAAGCAGGTATTATGTATAGGCCTACTAATTACTGTCTGAAGTGAAGTCCAGAATGTACAATACTGTACAGTAGTCCTAGGTTAGGTCCTACTGTACAGTATTACAGTATTGCACCCCCCTTTCCCACAAGATAAAGCACTCAGAGAATTAAAACGTTCAGTTCAATAATTTATTCAAATAGGTTTAACATTAAATTCAGCAATGCAGTTAGTTCACTGTCATATATTACTCAGTTCAACTTAAATAATAACAATACATTAGTTTGATGTGTCAATGTCAAATACATTGTGGCAAAGTTTTGACCCTCTTAACTGACAGACATTGGGCTATGAGTGTAGCCAGAATACCTGATCGATATATTTCACACAATAACAATCCATAGGCATTGTTGCTCCGAAGACACTACTTCAATGCTCATAACATCCAACAGTAGAGCACTGAAGTCATTCACATTGCATTTCATCATAAATACCCCGACTTCCACGTCGGATAGCATAGGGTTAAACCCAGTTTCAAGTCTGTATTCTCAGTGATTATGTTGCTTGGTCCCTCCTCTGCATAAACGAAACTGCAAATCAGTTCCCACGCTATGCTGCCGCCCACGGTTGCTCCAAAATGGCTGGGCAAACAGCAGTGAGTCTTCTCTACAGTTCGTCTTTACGCCCCGCTCCAGCGGATACTTTTCCTTTCCGCAGAGGATGAGAACTGGGGTCCGATGCGTTATGGATGCATGTGCATTGTCCCTTGGAACATGCGCATTCCCAGCCCCGTCACTGGGTAGCGGCAAGGGGTAGGCAGACACAGGCCTGTCGATAATGCCCCTTGAATGCCTTTCTCATTCTTGAAGAATGACGACTTGTTTAGTTACACGACTTGTTTACCTTCACGTTTCTCAGCGAGGGTCGTTAGTTCAGCGCTCCTGCAGGGCCAGATAAGGCACCCACTGGTTCTTGCAGCGGCTCTCCTCGCAGTAGTTGCCCACGTCCTGTAACGCTTGGCATTTCAGAGATTGGCACTGGGTGTTCTGTAGACAAAACGTAGGTATGTCTTCAATTAGAAAATCATGATGACATCGGGGAATTTCGATTATTTTGATGTATTCAATATTAACAATATGCACAAGATTAATAACTATGCTCGAGGCCTATTGCGCATTCAATGTAATCAAAGTAAGAAGACAGCAGGCTGTACTTACAGTGACAAGGATGCAGTGCAGATCTTTGGGCTCGTTGCCGTTGCTGTCAACGGTGCTTGGCTCGCCAAGAACCTGAGCGAGGCGCCTGATGCCCGAGACTCTCAGTATGTTGATGTCGTTGTCGCAGCAGAAGGCTTGGATGAGCGTGAAGTGAATCTGCAGTGCGATGTCATCCTCGTCTTCCTCATCCGTCGCCAGAACACACAAGACTACACTATCAGGATCTCTGCAGAAAGAAAGAATAGCACATGAATTATATTTTCCATTTAGAAAATATAGATAAATAGCGCATCATGGTTGCAGCTATGTTGCATTGACCCATATTACGAAATGGGCAATTATATGATAGAATTTACAATAACACTTACACATTCATCAGTTTTGCAGACTCGTAGACTCCCAAAGTCAGACAGTCTTGTTGCTGCGCTGCCAACAGCAGCTCTTCTAGTGCTTGACTCACGGTCTCCATCCTTCAAGAAAAATACATTCTGTTAGTCATGCACCACAATTGCGAATAGGCTACTTTAAACTGATGAACTGGGCACTATTCAGTGCTGAGGCTATATTTCACGTTCCACTGCCAAACCATCCAGCCGATTGTCAATGCACACACTATTCACACAGCAAGCTGTGGGCTAGTCTGCGCAACAAATGTGCAATAACTTACTTTTTCTCAGTGATATTGCATCCCAGTTCTTCCAGAGTCATATTGAAATTCGTTGATTGTATAATTAATCCACAAGGATAATCTCCAATGAGTATATTCCCGAATCAAGGTTTACAGAGCGTCCTTGGCAAATCAGTAATCCAATACGGTATACGTTCCCTTGCAGTGTTTCAGTGTAAACTCGCTCGCTGTTGAATTGCAAAATCTTTCTAATAGCTCGGACTGTGGCTCAGTTGTTTCTGATACAACAGTGCAAAACTCAAGGGTTATATCCACGCTCATGCTAGGCGTGGCGTTACTCAGCTACTACTTCCCTGATTGGTTCATTGGTGTACTAGAATCCCCACTCTTTTCAATAATTGGCTGTTTACGCCAACGTAATTCGGGAGCCACGTGGGCTCTTTCAGAGAATCCCCCACCTCCCTCGCTAAGTATCAGTTTGTTTACGAGTGCCATGGAATTTCCTTAGTTTTTCTATTGCTGCGTATTTCTTCATACTGGGGTTGTCTGAGCCTATCAGAATATAGTAGGCCTATATGCAAGATCACTGTGAGCATCTCTATGAAAGTGTGTTTGATTTTATATACATTGTTACATTTTTTTTTTACACAACTTTTTTTTATGGCAAAAATACAATTGTTGTAGTCAGAGGAGCTTGCAGAGGGGTAAATTGTTAACGTCCATCTTTGTTACCATTGCACCTGACCTCCCTCGTGGTAAATCAAATGTAACAATGTGTGGACGCATCTTGAGTATACAATACATCAAATAAAATTGTACTTGTCGCGACCACCACATTTTGCAGATGTTATTACAGGTGCAGCGAAATGCTTATATCAAGATGCGTCCACATCCAGTTAAACCAGTGTAAATTACATTTGTTTCTGAAAGACAAGTCATCTATCTTCTAGAATGTGCCCGGATTTCTGTAGTGAACTCATAATATCTGGAACTTTCATCACCTGTACCAAACAATCCTAGTATCACCGTGTCTAATTTTATCGTCGTCACAGGATCAGTGTTTACATTTACATTTACATTTAAGTCATTTAGCAGACGCTCTTAGTGGATCTTATCCAATCAATCTATTACGAAATCTCACCTCACAGACGGAATAAAGGTTAACTAGGGTTACTCCATTCGTCTCAATTATAATTTATTCCATCCATCTACATTGCATGAAAGTTTACTGTAGACTACATGCCTATCGATGATGAAGGATTACTATATTGTTGCTATATGTGCATTGGTTTATAGCATATGCCAACGTGTACAAATCTATGTATCCTATAATCTTGAATAGATTGTAATTATATATTTATAGTTCCTATTCTATGATGATGGTAAGAAATAATAATAGTGGTTTCTGACATTCAGAACGTTAACCATTAGTCGCCCCTCAGTGGACTCAGTGCTGCATCGCACCGAAACTGCAAGTGCTGCTCTGTGCTGCATCGCACCGAAACTGCAAGTTGGAACACGTGGGTCGTTCCACTAATTAGGTGCCTTTTGAGTATTGTAACTTGGTGAGAAAAAAAACGTTTATTTCACCAAAATGTTATATTCTGTCATAAAGAGCACATGTTGAACTTGATGAATGAAACGTATTCCCATATCAAGAGGTTAAGTAAACAAATGACTATAGTAAGTGCCTATTAAGTGAAAAATAAAGTAACCGGGTTGACTTAATAACAGAGTTGACAACTTAATCTTAAATCAGCCACAAATCCCCTTGTGACAGGGGGAATTGAATTTTGTTATGTGCAACAGAGGGGCAATTGAATGCAAACGTACATGTTTTATTGATTTATTGTTAAAACATTTCTAGCCTGTCTATCTTTGGGTAACAGGGTTGATGTGTTATTCTAGCCTGTCTATCTTTGGGTAACAGGGTTGATGTGTTATTCTAGCCTGTCTATCTTTGGGTAACAGGGTTGATGTGTTATTCTAGCCTGTCTATCTATGGATAACAGGGTTGATGTGTTATTCTAGCCTGTCTATCTTTGGGTAACAGGGTTGATGTGTTATTCTAGCCTGTCTATCTATGGATAACAGGGTTGATGTGTTATTCTAGCCTGTCTATCTTTGGGTAACAGGGTTGATGTGTTATTCTAGCCTGTCTATCTATGGGTAACAGGGTTGATGTGTTATTCTAGCCTGTCTATCTATGGGTAACAGGGTTGATGTGTTATTCTAGCCTGTCTATCTATAGGTAACAGGGTTGATGTGTTATTCTAGCCTGTCTATCTATGGGTAACAGGGTTGATGTGTTATTCTAGCCTGTCTATCTATGGATAACAGGGTTGATGTGTTATTCTAGCCTGTCTATCTATGGGTAACAGGGTTGATGTGTTATTCTAGCCTGTCTATCTTTGGGTAACAGGGTTGATGTGTTATGCTCAACCCTAGCGGGTTTAACCACAAACCCCAGAAAATGAGTCACTAATCACATGAAATAAATTATCATCTTCAGAAATTACTTTGTCAAAGCCCCCCCAAAATGGAAAATGTTGGGGTTAAGGGGGTTAAAATATTCCTAGAAGTCACAGAGGATGCACAGAGGTACAAATCAAAATGCTGAATTTGGGCACTTTCGCAAGTCTTTATTCATATTAAAAATCATATTTATTGAATATTCTATGTGGTCTATATTAAAGGGCACATCATTTAATACAATAGGCTTTGTAATTCAGTATTTGTGCACAATTTCTACCTAAAATATCAAAGGGACATAAAAGGCACTCATTTTGTGGAACGAACCTTGTCACACTTTGCAAATCTTATTGTTCTCCCTTATGCCCCTTGCTGAATTGTTTCATGAGATCCAAACCAAGCTCTCACGTTTTACTACAAAAACCTCATTAGTGCAGATTATGTAGATACTCTGGAGATTAAACCCATTTTAGACAGTGAACTTGTATAAATTTGTATAAATGTATCACTTTTCAAGACTAACCCATGTTATTGTTCAACTTCAAGGAATACATATTTTAATTGTACTGCTCAAAACTTACAATGAGAGCGCAATAACATTGCTCTATCAGAAAGCCTTTTGTACATTGAGGCTATACTAAAACGTAATTCTTCTTAGCGTGGAGCGCCACTTAGTCGTCAACTGAATAGCTACACTCTCGAAGAATGATATTGAAAAAGCAGCTTACTCGAGCTGGAGTTTATATCAAGTGTGAAGATTGACTTGTTCCTTGGAGACAAGAACCCCAAGGTTCTTCGAGAAACGTTGAGGATCTTAGAAGAACCATTGTTGAACCCCAATGTTTTTGAGTGTACCACGATAAATTGAGACAAAAAACGATGCAATTACCCCCTAATAAAAAGAGCCCGGTCGGAATGGCTGCATAAGGATTCGAGCAAATATAAACTTTCCCCTTTCATCTGTTACTAGTGTTTCACACAGATGCCCTACGAGTCCCAGACCCAGAAATACTACTAACGATCAAGTAGTCTTAGCAATAACCCCTAGGCCTATTTGTCAAAAACATAATCAGCCGAAAAACGAATCAATAAAACTGTTACAAAGTGGTCAATACATGATATGTTGATCATGAGAAGATAATCTGTTTTATGCAATCTATTATAATGATTAGAGGTAGTATCGATAGTCTATTGTAGCCTTTGGGGACTAGTGGGCTATAATTTGATTTAATTAAAACTGCGCATTTCACAGTTCAAGATTAGCCTTTCCAATCGCTTTCCAATTTACGATAGGCCTATCAAACCTGAACTGCACCAGGCCTACTGCTGTTATCAAGTTGCGGTTGATCATTGTCCCCATGGTCTATTTGATTATAGTAATGATTATATTAATTTAGTGTGAAATGCTAGATTCCCAAATCGATACCAGGCACTGAACATTGTCCCCAAAAGGTTATTCCAAGAACACAATAGGTGGGGTTAATCGAGGAACCTTCTTAATTGGTGGGGGTTCTTGCAGGAACCTAACTGCCCAACTGAAATATTTTGTTTTGAATTTGAAATGACAGCAGGGTAGTTAAAAAATGTACCCCAAAAAGGTTATTCGAGGATCCAATAAAAGGGGTTCCTTGAATAATAATTTTAAATTGATTTTCGAATAATTTATAGGGGTTCTCCCATTGTTTCAATTTGAATAACCCCTAAAGGATACTCGATTAACATTTATTTTTTTAGAGTGTAGGCCTGCAGCAGGCAATACACACGTCCCACATTCTTCACCTTATTGGAATGCATGGAAAGACGCCATTGGGAGCTCACTGGGGTTTTTCGAACCTACGGTAATTCGTATATTAGGGCTAAATGCTGTTGACTAGCCTATTGGCATGTCTCCTGTCTCATCGGTGGACCCCCGCTGTCCAGTAAATTAATTAGGACAGCTCACAGACACGATATAGTTCGCCTTGACACTTTCCCCGGTTTAAGATGGTAATTGTGAGCGGCGCATACTAAGACAGAATGAAATACCTTGGTCTAATGGAATGCTTTGAATTGAATGGGTGGATGCGGCTAGAGGATATGGATGGAGGAGGGTAGGAACATGCATGGTCACATTTTGGCTGTAGCCTATAGGCTATCTAGCATAGTGGCCCGATGTGTTACTTGCATGACTTTGAGTAGGCCTACTCCAGTTAATAGCCAAGAAAGCCATAACCAAAAGCAATATGTTATAGCATTTGGGTTATACGATATATTGCTGCTATATAAAGGTTTTAGAACTTGCTCATTCTGATTCTACCATATGGTAGCCTATTGCAACCATTAATACACAGCCATTTAAGAACTACAATTCCTAGAATGCACTGTATCATACACATGGTGCGCTGCAGCTTTTGACACACTCGCGGGAATTTAATGTAATCAATGCTTTTGTTTCTACATTTGAAACAACCTACAATAAGTCAATACGTGTGTTTCATTCAACTTAACAGTTATGGCTGAATGTCCAGCAAGTATTGAATTGCGAAGTGAAGGAGTCGAGGTAAGGGTTTTATAGCATAGCTAGCAAGCTATCTCCCTTCACCAAGATGATGATGAGGCTAGCTAACGTTAGCCACTGATAAAGTTGACGGCTGGCTGTGCCACCGCCAACGGCTAGCTAGCTAGGTACTTTCTTATTAAATTAGCATTGCTTTTAGTTTCTGTTTTGATGTAGAATTAAGGGTATGTGGTTACTGACAACTCGGCCCTGGTAAAGTCTTTTAACGAAGCCTTTCAAACATTTCGGGTAAAGTTTGACAAGTATATTAGTGGGTGGATAAGCTCCTTCCCCTATATGTGGTTAAGATAGAGTTCGTGTAGTGCAGACTGCAGATCCATGTATTAAAAAAAAAAAATCTAAATACATGGCTCTGGTGTAGTTTGTTACTTAGCTAAAACATGTTATTCAGGAGAATAAAGGGAAACACCATGAGATTTTCTCCCTTGTGAATCGATGGTGGTTGGAATGGCTTGAAACCCAAAACAATACATGCATATCAACCTAATGACTCTCATTTGTTTCATTCATCCTTCAGAGCTCAAACATCGAAAAAGAGAGTGGGGAGAAGCTTCGTGACAATCTACAGAAACTGTTTGAGTCAGAACTGTCTGAATCTTGTGTGCCAAGTCTGGAAACAGTTGACCCAAGGGCAAACTCAAAGGTAGTCAATAGATGGAACACAAATGTTTCTAGTGTGTGTAGGCTTGAAGCTTTTCCTCATGATTTTTTGGTCTCTGATTCTCTTAATGCTATGTGGTCAGATTGGCCCCTTCTAAGTCACAAGATATACTCCTTGTGAACTGATGATGGGGACATTGGTGGGCATGTGTTAAAACCGAAAACAACTAGGCCTTGTGTGAATGTCTCCATATTTTCATCAGTAGAACAATGATCCAATAAGAAATCCGGACTCATTTCCTTTGTCTTTGTTTCATCCTTTAGAGCTGTAATGATGAACAATAAACTGTCTGAATCATAACTGTTAGGCTATATGGAAGAATAAGATTTGTGTCATGTGGTCAGAGGATGGTCCCTTCCATGTCATGAAATTGACCCCTTATGAACTGATGATGAGAGAAATGTCCTCAAACCAAAAACAATTAACATGAATGTCTTTATCAGAAGAACAATTCTCCAATACTGAATCCTGAATAATCTCCTTTCATCTTTATCCTTCAGAGCGATGAGAAGCTTGCAGACAATCCACAGAAACTCTCAGAATCTTGTGTGCCAAGTAAGGGACCGTTTGACCCAAAGGCAAACTTAAAGGTAATCAGTTAGTCTATAGATGGAAGACTGACATTTTTGTGGTGTATAAAGCTTGAATCTTTTCCTTAATGCGCTTTCTCTGTGATTCTTTGAGCAGTGGGAGATAGGGTCCCACTGCAAGGCTGTGTGGTCAGAGGATGGGCGGGTTTATCCTGCCACCCTGGTCTGGTTGGAGGGGGAGCGCTGCAAGGTGAAGTTTGACAACTATGGAAACGAGGAAGAGATGGACCTGAGCGCCATGCTACCTGAAGCTGCTGACCAACCCCGGAAGGAGAAACGGGTGAGCCATAGGCAATGGTGTTGCGCGGTATACTGAAACTAGAACATGATAAACAGTTTGTCACTAGAATTTGTATTACTTTCGGTACTTCTGTCAAATGTGTGTCACCTGGTCTACTGATTGAGAGAGGATCAGGTCTGTTCCCTTATAGCTCGAGAGCACCGTGCCTGCTCCACTTACTCATGGCTAGTTCTAGCCTGACATGCGCAATCACTTATGCTGCACACAAGTTAACACATTTTAATAATAAAACATGGCACGTAGACATTTTGAAACCACTAATTACTGTTCCCAAAACAATGTCCATTACAGGCTAGAACACTACAGTGCAAGAAGATACCGGTAGCATCCAGCTTTGTAGGCTACCTTTCCTTGCTAGCTTACACTGAAGCCAACATCAATTCACTACCCTAGTCCCTTGTTTGGGATAATATGCAAACCACAATGCAAAATATTGCTGATTGTCACCAAAAACTGTATTCATTCACTTTGTCTCTCCCAGTCAAGAACTTCTTTGCCCTAGCCTCAAACTGACTTGGTGTGTGAATGACATCATGGGTCTTAAAGAGACAGTGCACACTTTTATCAAATAAGTGATTGCTTCTTCTATACAAATGTTGTTGATCAGAACAATAACAAAAGTCCCAAATGGAAGGTAAACATATTATATTTCATCTGTAGCCTCATAAAATCAGCAAAAACAAGATTGATAACTCGATGCATGCACACACTCATTGAGTATGCATTCGCCTGTATTGTGAATAGGCCTAGGCTACATCTTAATTTACCTAGTATAACAACAGAGATTTACCATTATAATAAATTATTACCATTATGTAGTTTGATGAGTAAAAAAAAAGTTTAATTGATAAATGGATACATTCCAAAGTAAAAAACCAAATAGCCCTAGCATGAATGTCTCCATGTTTACATCAGAAGAACAATGGTCCAATAAGAAATCCTGAATTATTTCCTTTGTCTTTGTTTCATTCTTTAGAGCTGTAATGATGAAAAAGAGAGGGATGAGAAGCATGGAGACAACCCACCGAAACTGTCTGAATCAAAACTGTTAGGCTATTTGGAAGAATACGATTTGTGGGATATGGTCCCTTCCATATCAAGAAATGTACCCCTTGTGAATTGAGGGGAGAGATGTCCTCAAACCAAAAACAAATAACATGAATGTCTTAATCCGAAGAACAATTTTCCAACATTGAATCCTGAGTAATCTCCTTTGTTTCATCTTTATCTTTCAGAGCGATGAAAAGGAGAGCGATGAGAAGCTTGCAGACAATCCTCAGAAACATTTTTATTTATTTAACCTTTATTTAACCAGGAAGGGCTCATTGAGATTAAAATCTATTTTTCAAGAGCGCCCTGGCTAAGATAGGCAGCACCAAGTCATTACAAAAGAATTACAGACAGACAACATAAAAAACGACTAGTAATCTAGTAAAAACCATTGAATTGACAAGAGTATAAAACAGCAAATTAAAAACATTGACAGGTCAGGGAATCAGCCTCAAAATCCTTCATCTGTGATTTAAAAACCCCAATCGGGACAAGTTCTTCCAGTTTAAAAGTATTTTGTAGGGTGTTCCAAGACGATGGCAAAGAGTACATAAAAGCCCTTTTACCAAATTCAGTTGGGACATTTGGAACAGTTAGCCGGATAAAGTCCAGCGAATGAAGAGAGTACCCACCACATTTCTGAAAAATAAAAATGCACAAATAAAAAGGTAGTAAACCTAGAGAAGGCCAGCCAACCTGGTATACAAAGTGCAGTGGCACGTAAGGGTTTTGCAGTTTAAAATAAATCTCAAAGTGCCATGGTAAAGAGTGTCAATTGATCTCAAACACAGAGTGGAAGCATTCATATATAAAATATCCCCATAGTCTAGTAAAGGCATAAATGTAGCTGATACTAGCCTCCTTCTGGCTTCAAAAGAAAAACAGGCCTTATTCCTAAAATAAATCCCAATTTCAGCTTAGTTTAAAAAAAAGTTGTAGTATATGCAATTTAAAAGAGGCTGTCATTAATTAAAATTCCAAGATATTTATGAGGTTACAACCTCAATCCCCTTGCCCTGACAGGTAGTAATAGGTGAAATGTTTAGAGGTATATTTCTTGCATTAGAAAACATCATTAGTTTAGTTTTGTCAGTATTGAGGATAAGCTTCAATTGACACAAGGTATGTTGAACAGTATAAAAAGCAGTTTGCATGTTCTGGAAAGCTTTTGTAAGAGACGAGGCACAACAGTAAATAACAGTATCATCAGCATAAAAATGAAGTTGTGCATTTTGGCCATTTTTGTCTAAATCATTTATATGAATAAGAGAGGACCAAGTACAGAGCCTTGGGGCACACCATTCAAGACAGACAATTTAACAGACATAAGCCCATCAAATTGAGTGCACTGAGTTCTATCAGACAGGCGTGAAAATCTGATATCAACTTTGGAGGGGACAATTACATGACATTTTCTCAAGAGCATGGGTTTATAAGTACGGAAATCGACCCTGCCGCACGAGCATGCTTTTGCGGCACAGTCGATAGCGCGCCGGACCTCGGGCTAGAAGGTCAAGGGTTCGAGACCTGCTCCCTGTTGTTTCATTACATTGGTGTCAGAAGTGGGATCGGACCTTGCATCCACGACAGTGCGTGTGCTTGGCCGGTGAGCGCGATCCTGTAAGACGTAGAGTCGCAAGCTAGCGCGAGGACGCGCTCTTTGAAAGAACCATAATCACTACTACTGGATAATTGATAAGTACAGTAGTTAACTGAATGGTTGTTCCAACTTGTTCAAATGTTTAAATCATTATACTACTACTACTAATAATAATAATAGTTATAGCACTGTTCCTCATCAGTCCAGTATGTACCTGGTGAAATAAAATAAAAATAAAAAGATCCCTGGCAACAATTTAGCTTTTGCAACGAGACCATTAAATATATTTTAGACAATGGTAGAAGAGGGTGTAGTTCTGTTCAGTTTATCGCGAACCTTATCACAGGGACTTTGAAGCACTACAGCTGCATGCTGATCTTGGAATAAACTGACGATAGCAAAGATTCCATCTTTGACGACGCCACAAATTGAATAGGTACTAGCTAGCTTGATAGTCAATGTTTGCTTTACTTTGCGCGCTAGCTCTGGAGGATTCAGCTAGTGTGTGAACCCTGCCAACATAAAAAAAACAACAACATTGATATGGCGCGATTGACTGGATTAACCTCATGTCAGTTACGTGCATTGAGTGCCTTTCGGACAGTAGATAGGAACCCTCTATTACCTTGCCAGCTAAAGAACTGGCAGTGGATCAAACCATTGTGAGGCAAAGGACGGGGGGGTCGCAATCTTTTGAAACGTAAAAACGCGCTATTAAGTGTCTATAATCAGCACAAGTACTTTCATTGCGTATTATTAATATTATTGAAATTACATAGTTATGTTTACAGTGATATTGGGGGGGACAAATAATATTTTTCCCAGGATGGGTGGGTCGTGTCCCCCCGTCCCCCCTGGGATTTCTGCCTATGAGTTAGCAAACCATGCAACTGCATGCTCCGAAAGACCTACACTCGACAATCTCTGCCTTAGTATAGCATGATCAACTGTATCAAAAGCCTTAGAGAGATCAATAAAAAGTGAGACACAGTGCTGATTTTTGTCAATGGCTTCAGTGATATCATTTAAAACCTTCATGGCTGCTGTAATTGTGCTATGCTTCTTCCTGAAGCCGGATTGGTACATTGATAAAATAGAGTTAGTAAATAAAAACTGTTAGCTGTTCACTTACAAGGGTTTCAAGTATTTTCACCAGGGGTGACAGCTTTGAGATTGGCCTATAATTATTTAAGAGTTGAAACTCTCAGAAACTGATGTTCCAAATAAGGGACCGGTTGACCCAAAGGAAAACTCAAAAGTAATCAGTTAGACTATACGGGAGAAATATTTTTGGGATGTGGTCAGCGGATGGCCTCTTCCAAGTCATGAGATTCACTCTTGTGAATTGATGAAGGGAGGAATATCTTAAAACCACTGGTCTACTACCTGGTCTATTAAATGTGTTTTCCCCTTATGGTGTGTATGTATGGCATTTTGTACCAGGTGTGGATGCTGGGTTCCCGGTGCCGTGCTGTGTACTCAGAGGATGGCCTGGTCTACCCAGCGGTGCTGGTGTGGATGAGAGGGGAACGCTGCCGGGTGAAGTTTGAAGGCTACGGGAACGAGGAGGAGCTGGAGCTGAGCACCCTGCTATCGCCAGATGACCTGGGACGGCACTGTGGAAGAGCTACTGCCAAGGTGCAACAAGGGGTCAAACTTCACTTGAACCCTCATTTATGTGGCCTTTATGACAGACTCCAGACGGTTCAAGTAAAGTTTGATGGTAAGATGTTTCAAACTTTAAAGATGCAGTATGCAGAAATCATTCCGCCATTTCCTGGTTGCTAAAAGACAAATAGTTTGCCTTGTTTCAGTTTGTGACAAGACAAGCAAGTATAGTGTAGCGAATCATTGTACCATCTAAACCATCGTGAAATATATTTTCCAATAACCAAAAATAAAGTATTTTCAGCTCTCTGAAGCTGGCGTACATAAACTAAAGTAAAATATGCAACAACAAAAAAATACAAGAACGTGAAGCATTGAAATAGTGGATATGGAACAGATCTACGGCTTCTTAGAATTGCTTTCAATGACAATGACATATCTATGGCACATTTCTATGTACATTTTGTCGGGTGACCTGAAAACTTCCATATTGAAGCACTGTGTGGGTCAGCCCAGTAAGGCAAGTTTCTCACTCCTAGGCAGTGGAAGGGTTCAGGTCCACTAGTAACAACAGCGCAGACTGGAAGAAGGATAGAGAGTGGAGGACACCTCAACAAGAGGGACACGAGGAGCCTTCCTCACCTCGACCACCTGAGTTTCCTCCAGTGAGTCTGGGTGCTATTCTCTCTTTGAGGACGTCTGGAATACATTGTTGACACATGGTTATGCTTTACTGATGTTTACAGATAAGGACGTTTGCATTGAAATATGTCAGACTTGTCCACTATGGCATGTCCCAAACTACACATTGTGATATTTGTATGTTTCTCTCCGTGTTGTTTCAGGGAAAAGGCTTTAACCTTGGCAATGAGCAGGGGAATAAGAAGAAGCCAAGTAATCGGAAAGAGGAACCAAATGGCCGGAGTCGGGAACCAAATGATCACCCGTTTCCTTTTTTTCCTCCAGTGCCACCGCCCAATGGGTCTTTGGTGAGGCTGTTTGCTGTGTGTGTGTTTCTTACCTACATGTCTATCTTCAACCTGTGTGAGACTGGCTACCTCAAGCCTGTACATCCAGTAAGAGTAATATTATTTAATGTCTGTGATATGTTGTGGTTGTGTTTTAAAAATAAGAGATCTTCAAAGTTTGTATGAGTATTTTTAATACTGGTGTAATAATGTATAATGGTATATTCTCCTCCAGGACTTCCTGTCACTCCTGCCTCCTCCTCCACCTCCACCGTGTGTATGGCCCCCCCGAGCAGGGCTGGTGGATGCTGGCGATGGGCTAGGCACGTCCGTTACAGACTTATCCAGCATGCTGCTCTCCTGGTACCTGTGTGGCTACCACACTGGCTGCTACATGGTTAGCAAGAGCCTCTTCCATTTCTAGACTATTTGTTCCTATTGATGGAAACGCTGCTATGTTCATAGGTTCTATTGCCGCATTCAAAACAACTCTGAAATCTCGGACTTCAGAGGAACTATGAAAAATAAAATAAATAAATGAGCTCCGACTGGGGAAAAATCTATTTTAACGGTCATCCAACCCGGAATTCCAACTTGGGAACCTGGGCCTCTTTCTTGAGCTCCGACCGGAATATCACTGATGACGTGATTTGACCTCATATTTTTCCAGTTGTTTTGAACGCGGCAACTGTCAATGTCAATACTCCCCATTTAACATTTCAGAGTCTCATATGGGATAAGACGTCTACCTTAAAATCTCTCTTATCAGATCATGATTTAATTACTACTAGGAAACTGTTTTTTTGGTACTTAGGCAATGCAGCAGACAGCAGCAAGTCACAAGAGGGCTCATAAAGAGAAACGGGCAGAGGAATAAGGTAAAGTGATCTTTCATATGGTTTCAATTCCAACTCATTGTAACTCAACTGCTTTATCAAAGAATAAATGTAATATTTTAATTGGAGAAAGCGGGATAGCTCTAACGTATATTGATCTATAGCCCATTGATTATAACTGTAGGTCTATTTTGGAACTTACAGAAGTAAAGGCCTACATTTTGCAGTCACTGAAGATTGTACACTGAATAAATATCTTATGATGATGCATATTAGTACATACGAGACAAGACTGAGGATTCTACAGGTAGGCTATGTACTATTCATAACTGTCTTCCTGCCATTTCCCTTTCAGGTTGGCTTAAGACCCTAGAATGGGGAAGAAGACAAAAAGAGCTGTTCTCTTGAAACAGGACGAGTTCCAATGACTGAATGTTCTTGTACTACACAGAGGTAGTCCAGTTGGGGCTCTGTGTCTGATGCATTGCAGTTGTCAGGTTTTTTCTTACTGAAGATGGGTGTCGTGACCAGAAGATGATTGTGGATAGGGGTATGGTGTTAAGGGTACGGTGACCCTAGCTCATCAAGCTGTTAACTCAGCACTTCCAAGAGGCTTTTTGGGAGGATATTTTTACTTTGACGTTTTTTGGCACTTTATTATTATTTTCTTTTACTGTTGGAAAATGTTTTTCCAAAGCTTTTTTTTTTTGGGGGGGGGGGTTAAAATAACGGGACAGCTAGTTTATGGTCAAGTGGAGAAAAAAATGAATGAATTGTTAATCCTGCTTTTTTTTATGTCAGTTTAAGTTCATTTTGGGAGTTTATTTTATTACTGTACATTTCAAATATGTATATTTTTCAAGAAAACATTTATTCAACCAAATCGCATGCCTTGGCATTTCTTATACATGTTTTATGTAGATAAAATGTAATGGTTGAAAATGATTTCAAATGTAATATCGGACTGTAGGTTTTTGGATGTCTCAAACCACCCCCGCATGGTTTCATCTCCTCACCTTTAACCCTGAGCTTCGCCACATGGTTTTCTTCAGCACATAAGAACTATAGTGTCAATATTAGACCAAATAATTAAACCATGTTTCTCGGAAATGTCTATTGAGTAGGGAGTAGTAAAATGTTTATACTTTATAACACACACAGGTTTAGCATGACGTTTTTCAGTTGCATCAAGTATATATGTGCAGCCTAAATGCAGAAAGTGTGGTTAAAATGATTTGAATCTGAAATCAAACAAACCCTCACCAGTCACCATAAAATGTATATTTTGTATTGTCTATCTCTGTGGGTGACGCAGTGTTCTGGGTATGACACTGGGTCAATTGGAACAAACCTTGGGTCAAGGATGAGGTTATGTGCACAAGAGGAGATGGGAAGCAGACCTGGTTTGACGTAGATGGTCAAAAGATCAGATGACACGTAGGACCCTCAAAATAGCAGTGATTTAGAATCTATTGGGAATTTAAATACTGAAGTTAAGATACAGGCAGTTTTTTTTGTAAAGGGTCCTTATCAGTAAATCTGTGAGATTTCTATGGATTTGGTCTAGGATGCACAATAGCTGCTAATATTGCCAACAACTCAAAATGTGCTGTTGTGATTTTCACAGCCTATGTGTTCTTAATAAAGTACATTGAAGCCTCCTTAATCCTTATTTTGGGGCTTCAACTCAAACTATTTCTTCATTCCCTGGAGGGAATACCTTTATGGAAATGCCATTTTGCCAGACAAAATGCCAGAGTTAAGTTCGTTATGTTCCCCTTTAAAAATAGCGTGTACACGTGCTTATACTTTTGCTATTTGAACACATTTACCCGGAAATGTTACATGCCAAATAATTCGATAATTTCAGTGTTATGAATATTGCAGCAGATGATGTCAAAGCAACGTATAAAACCTTGGTCCAGGTTGTCTGCCAGCCAGAATACTAGCATAGACCTACTGATTCGCCTGCTTTGCTATCAACTTCCAATCAGGTTCCGCGCGTTTCAGCACCATGGTCGGCAGCCTTCTCCTCATCCTCTGCGCTACTTGCTCGGTGTTGGTGGTGCTGGCTAGCTCCCACGACTTTCTGGAAACACGCTCCCCTGAAGACCCCATAAAGACACAAGAAGAACAAGAATTGGTGAGATAAAAACATACTCGTTATTCGCAAAAAAATGAAATAATTTTAAGGGTTTTATATAGGCCCACCAATAGGATTCTAAAAGGTACATTGCTCCATAACTTGGACGGATGGTTTTGAGGTATATCAATTCACACATCATGCGCACATTGATTGCTCAAATGGACGCTATAATACACACCTCATAATGGTGAAACTTAGATTGGCGATATGTTTATAGTCTGCCATTGCAGACAGAATAGATATGATCATGTCAAACTAAACATGTTTCTTCTACTCTATAGTTTGAAGCTTTACAAGAGGTTCTTGAAAAACTACAGAGTAAGCAGATGCCGGCCTATGAGAAGAAGTTGGGTTGGGTTCCCATGGTAAGGAATAGTTTTAGGATTTACTTAATTGAAACTGAATTGTTTTGTAGAAACTTGGTAAGACATATGTCTGAACATGGACATTTTTATATTTTGCGGGACCATTATTCTGTGTGTTATTTTAAAGTAGGCTCCAGTCGTCCAATCTACAGCAAAAATAAATGTAAGCTGTATGTTCTCTGTGTTGACAGTGTGATGCTGATGCGGGTCAGCAATGTGCAGTTCGCAAAGGTGCAAGAATTGGGAAGTTGTGCGAGTGTCCACGGGGAACATCTTGCAACTTCTCCATCCTCAAATGCTTTTAGGGAATCGAGGACGACAGCTACCATTGGGATGACTCAATGTTGTATGAGGACAAATAGTGTATTCTCAAATCTTGCTGTTTTAGATATGTAAATGTGTAAGAATGGAATAAACAACTTTTTTGAAGACTTCCTGCTTGAACGGATTTTTTTGTAGGGAGTAATGCTACAATGATATGTCACATCTCTGCATTGAAATTGGAGACATGAGAAGTAACTGGCTCCACAGGGGCAACAGACATTTCGAGAAGCAACATATTTTCATTGGAGAAAGGGAAACCACCTAAGTAACAACTGATAATAATGAATATGATAATTGCAACAGATGATCTCAAAGCGAGTATAACATCTTGGTCCAGGTTGTCAATAATAATGAATAATGATATTAATTATATCGTATAACAGCGTATTATTATATAATAATTAGGTTACCATAATAATCGTAATAGGCCTTAATATGAGGTTTTTGGCAAACTATTTGAGACTTTATTGACGATTTATGTTTGGAGAATATACTTGAATATGAGTTTATTTACTGTAGTTACGGTACCTTTATCCCTGACCACAGGGATCCGATTGGTCTGGAAAGTGTCAATCTACAGAGTTTCCGCCCTATACATAAAGTAGGGGCGTCTCTGTATGGCATTATTTGCCACACTTTTCAACATGGCGACACAACAAACTGAAGAGGTGGAAGCAATGGAAAATGTGAACCGAACTTTGCATCCTGGCTTCAGCAACGACAAGTATTCTCTGCTTGTCATTGTCGGTGAACATAGTCGGCCTGGACTTGTGGACTACGTGGTTGCAGAGATAGAGAGAGGTAATGTGGCCCGTTTTATGTCTGTCGAATTATGAATTAGCGCCTGCCCGCGGTTTCTTCTGTCCTGACTTGACTCGAGCTATAGCTCGGTTAGCACAGGTGACATTGTCTAGGCGCATATTGTACTGTACTACTCAACCTTTAAGTATATGTCGTAAACCAATGGTTTTAACTGATTGCAAATCAACGCACAAATCGGGGAATTGGTAATTGACTTTGAAATATCACACTAGTCTCGTGAATGTATTCAACATTTCCTCGACAAAGCAGGGGCGTCATGCATTCCCAAAATCTGAGGGGGCACAAAGTGTGAGGATGGTTGGGTTGAGGGTCAGGTTATGTCTGAAGGAGAGCTAGGCCTCCGAAAGTTTGGAAAAATGCAAAATTCTCCAACACCTGAAATGGCTTTTTCCTGCAATTTACAGCCATAATCCATGAGGTGTGGAAACACTTTGTTGCTTTTATAGATTTAGTCTTGTTGCTTTTATAGATTTAGTCTTGTTGCTTTGTCTGCATGCTATGTCTTGCTTGTCCTATGTTGCTCTGTGTGTACTCACTGCTCATTGATTGTCTGTATTGTAATTGTTTTTAATAACCTGCCCAGGGACTGCGGTTGAAAATGACTAGCACTTTTACTGAAACGTTGATTATTAATGTGCACTGTAACTGTAAATAGAATTAAGCATTATGATTGTGTTTATTTTATGTCAAAAAGGTATATTTTCCTACAAGTCAAAGCATCTCCCGAGCAGTCTGTATCCTCTTGACAGGTGTTTCTTTTTTTTTTGAGAAACTAAAAATGCTTCTCTCTGTGTCTGCTAAAATCTGGGTCAGATATTAAAAGGAATGTGAGCCTTAGGGTGCATTCTTAAATTGTTTTACTATTAAATTGTTGCCAGCAGCACAGTTAGTTACTAATGCTCCAGATAACGAAACAGCCTAACCTGCTCTGCTCTGCTAGGGAAAGTAAAATGGTCGGAGTGAGGTGTTCTCTCATTTGTTTCTGGAAATAGCTAGCAAGCTAGCCAACTTTAGCCATTTGGCTTGGGTGCTTGACTGTCATTGTGAGATCAGAACACTCAGATCAAACCTACTTCTCGGCCAGATCGTCCAGTGTGCGCTCTGAGAGTGTAACACTCTAAATTTACGAACAGACAATCCAACAACACTCAGAATTTACGAATGCCCAGAGTGCACTCTGAGCACACAATGGCACTCCAGAATGAATTTATAAACTCATCCTTATTCAGTATTTTTAAAATTCTATTATTGCTTGCTTTTCTAAAGTCTACTAAATTTGCCAGAAGGCATGCCAACTAAGATAGTTAGACGAGTTAGCTACTTTAACTTGATTGATAGCTTGAAATTGCTTCTTGGTAGCTAGGTTGAGGTTGGAATGGTTGGAATGTTGGGAATCTATCTGGGCTAGGTAAAGGCAACTTCATAAAATTGCTAGGTGGCTTGTAGTGTTACAGATATACATATTTTTTAAACGGGACAAATTTGAAGGGACACTTGCCCTCTATGGGTGCTACACCTCTGTGACCAAGTACATAATCAAATATCATGCCACATGGAACCCTGTTTTCAGCAGACAGAAAATGGAAAGATGAGGGAGATGGATGCCAGTAAGGGATAACAACAGATTTTGGATCTACTAGATGGTTAGCAGTGGGCCCCTGCATTGTGTGTTAGTGTAAGATCACAAAACAAAATTGACTTAACACCATGGTATAGCTGAATGAATCATATTAACGATATGTAAATATTAGGCTATTAGCATACACATCTAGCTAGTTGTGCTGAGGTCATCGTCTTGTACAGACTAGCCTTACCAGCCACACTGCAGATCACTCTTAACCCATGGCAGCAATCTCAACGAAGAGTGGAGGATACATATGTTGAGCCCTATCTAAGGAGAATAACAGCTTTTGCCTCAGTTTCTAAGGACATTGCAAAATGGTGTGATGTTTATTAACTAGACTTAACATATTGAGCAGGGGAAGATACTTTTTAGATTACATTAGTCTATCTTTTACCATTGCGCAGTGTTTATCTTGCTTGGATGTTGTATCTTCCTCATACCTTTAAGACTACTTGTTTTTAGAGAGGTTTATCTTGGCTTGCATCCCTAAGATGCACTGTGTTTTTAATGACGTCTGTCCGGTTCAAAGATGCCACTGTGCTGGACTTCTGGAGGGTTCTCACTGGGAAGAACTCCACTGTGCACTGACTGCTTCAGGGTCAACACATCATTGTAAAGGTTTTGCCTTTCGAGACCACTCAGGATCCTCTGGTCTAACACAAAATCATCAGGGTCATCGTCAGGTGAATGCACCAAGCAACACAGAAATGGAGTGCTTTTTTTCTCGAGCTTCCAAGTGTTTTTTATTTTTTTTCTCCAAAGGGGGTCTTCTTGCTGTTTGTTTTAGTTTATTTACGAACATGCAACCTTACACGGAACCCAAAATGGCTGCGCGCGAGTGCCATTGTGCATACATATATTTTGTCCCCCCACACCAAAAGCGATCACGGCACGCAAGGTCCTCTACGCCGCCAATTAATCCATACAGCAAACGGTCAACTGAATCGTTTCTAGTCATCCATCTTCCTTACAGACTTTTTCTTTTGCGATAGGAAAGTTTCATTGATTAGGTACATTACCGCCATTGACCTCGTTTCTTTCAGTCACCCACGTGGGTATAACCAATGAGGAGATGGCACTTGGGTACCTGCTTCTATAAACCAATGAGATAGGAGAGGCAGGACTTGCAGCGCGATCTGCGTCAGAAATAGAACTGATTTCTATTTTATCCCTTGGCAACGCAGACGCTCGTTGGCAGTGCGAGCAGTGTGGGTGCAATAATTGAATAACACAGATTTCTACATTTTATTTTGCAATGCTCGCACATGTGACGCATGCGGTCAGCCTGTTAGCATTTGTCATAGTGTTGCATTATTAGCTCTGACTAGTAGACACAGTTTGTAGTAAGCTTTAACCACTCCAATGCTAGCTTGTATCACTAACACATCACTACAAGCCTCTTGCTTGTAGTTTAGGATCTTTTGCACTCATGCTTCAGTGAATAGCAGGAAATTATATTCCCAAATGTCAACATCCTGATTTGTGTGTCACCCCTGTGTAGCGTTAGAGTTAATGGAAGCATATGAGTTTTCCATCGCATTGGGCTACTTGGAAAATAAGTAACAAATCAAATGGGGATTTGATTTCCATGCTTTTTGCTTAGGCTTTAACACTCTGCTGCTACATTTAGCATGTTCTCGTTCTAATAGTTTCCCCATGCTCACCAACATTACTTGATTCCCATCAATTCATGCAAGTTGGTGACTTGTGTACCATTACAGGAATTGATTACAAATGTCAATGAATAGTTTTGTGCTATAATTGTCTTGTCGTTCCATGTGATGGAATGGTGAAGTCTCTCTGACTCACAGCTCTAGGCTTGTAGAAGCCAGAAGGCCTGAGAGCCCAGCCCACACTGCAGAGCATAAATAATGCAGCCCATTTACTTCAGCTTGGATTCACCAGAGTGGAAGTGTCTTCTTCGGCAGGATGTACATGTTGTTTCCTCCGCCACACTTTTAGTGTTGGGCTATTCAGAGTTAGTTATCACCGTCCAGACAGACTCCATCAACCCTACAGTCCAGAGGTGAGAAAGTGCTACCCAGAATACCCTGGATTGCTTGCTAGGAGAGTGTGGTTCTTAAATGCAGGCGTTAGGTAAGTTGTCAGTCACATTCAATGTTGTCAGCCATTTGTGACTAGTTTCAGGAAACTAGGTGTACTAGGTCACTACTTCACAGAAGAGACACTTTTATTATATCAAAATGCGTTTTTTGGCAGAAATTCCTTCTGGAAGATGTGAACTTTAATGTGTCTTAATAACAGACCTGTATGCCATCTATAAATATGAATACAATTGTTAAATTACGAGCCTAGTTGGTTTAGCCGCAGAAAAAAGCAGCAACCTTCCCGCTAGCCATGAATAGCTGAGATCATTTTTGGGCTGGACATGCTGAAAGTTGAGTTTGGATTGGTCTTCCAAATTGCATGCTTCTGTTTATTTGAGCTCATCAGTATGTGTAGGTAATCATTTTCATTTAAAGTTAAAGGGTACTGTTAGCTAGCTAGCTAACATTAGCTGTCTGGCTAGCTAGCTAAAGTTACGTGTATCATATTATTTGTATGTTGGAGCCATTTGCTTTGCTAGTTATAGCCTAATGTTAGCTAGCTAACGTTAAACCTGGTTGGTTAGCTACCTGCAGATTCATGCAGGGTAGTAACGTCATGAGTTGGGATTATGGTTAATTGTTTAGCTAGCAACACATCTTCAAGTATCAATTTCAATAGAATGTCACTGCGACAACTGATAGCCAGAGCGAATTTACCAGCTAAGTCTATCTACTCCGATTTCAGAGCACTCTCGTCTGTGTGCCAGAGCACAGAATAACTGACGAATTCCCGAAACTCAACACCCGTTGAATATGGCCAATGTCTGTCAGTAAACATTGGCAAAAAAAGTGTAAATTGTTGCCAGCAGCACATTTGCAGTCACCAACACTTTGGATAACTTAACAGCTTTGCTAAGGCGAGTAAAATGGTCTGAGCTGTTCTCTCATTTGTCTGGAAGTAGTTAGGTAAGCTAGCCAACATTAGCACGTTAGCTTGGGTGCTTGACTGTTGTTGTTGTTGTTAGGACAGAACTCTCAGATCAACCCTAAAAGAGATGGGTGGGGCTAAAACTTAAGAGGGTGTGAACAATGCTGAAATGGTGTAGACGAAGAGCTCTCCAGTAGCTACCAAAATATTCAAAGGCCATTTTCTCAAAAGTGAGGTTACAAGTTGATCAACTTTCAAAGCAGAATTATTTCCCATTGTTCTTCAAATGCAGTGTATGATATACCATTTTGTAGCTCTGTGTGTCTGCTTTTATCCAATGTAAAAAACACAACTTAAAATGTTGCTTCATAAGATCGAATCAAGGTGGTCGGTCAAATCTGGTTCAGCTTGGGCTGGCGTAGGGTATTGGGGACAATGAATGCTGTGTGTGTGATTGTCCAAACGCTAGACTTAGGCTGCGACTTGTTGAGCTTGTACCACCATAAGGAGACTGGCTGTGTGAAGTTCAGTCCTTTTGAATGTTTGTTCATGGTAACGGCTGAAGTGAGTTTTGGCAGTCGGTCATTTACAGTGCCTTCAGAAAGTATTCACACCCCTTGCCTTTTTCATATTTTGTTGTTGCAGCCTGCATTTAAAATGGATTAAATTGACTGTGTCACTGATGTACACACAATACCCCATAATTTCAAAGTGGAGTTATGTTTATAGACATTTTTACAAATCAATAAAAAATGAAAACCTGAAATGTCTTAAAGTATTTAACCCTTTTTTGTTATTGCCTAAATAAGTTAACGTGCTTAACTTCTTGACGCTACCCATCCCTTAAGCGGCATAATTGTCATCAGCAACCACTGAATAGCATAGCGCCACAGTCAAATAACATTACAAAAAAATATTCGTATTCATGAAATCACAAGTGCAATATTGCAAAACACAGTTTAGCCTTTTTTTTAATCCACCCGTCGTCTCAGATTTTGAAATTATGCTTTACAGCGAAAGCAATCTAAGCGTTTGTAAGTTTATCGATAAAACATTATGTACACTAAGCATTAAGTAGCTAGGTCACAAATCAGAAAAGCAATCAAATTAATCGTATACCTTTTGATCTTCGGATGTTTTCACTCACGAGACTCCCAGTTACACAACAAATGTTCCTTTTGTTCCATAAAGGTTATTTTTATATTCAAATACATCTGTTTGTTTGTCGCGTTATGTTGAGAAATCCACAGGAAAGAGCGGTCATGACAACGCAGGCAAAAATTCCAAATAATATCCATAATGTCCACAGAAACATGTACAACGTTTTTTAGAATCAATCCTCAGGTTGTTTTTAAAATATATATTTGATAATATATCAACAGTGAGTGTAAGTTTTTCAATAGGACCGGGAGAAACAATGGCCTCTTTACTCTGTTACGCAAAACTGACTCTGAGTGCCCCCACCTATCCACTTACGCAATGTGATCTTTTTCACTCATTTTTCAAAATAAAAGCCTGAAACTGTCTAAGGACTGACACCTTAGGGAAGCCATAGAAAAATTAATCTGGTTGATATCCCTTTAAATGGAGGATAGGCATGCATAGGAACAGAGAGGTTTCAAAATAAGAGGCACTTCCGGATTGGATTTTCCACAGGTTTTCGCCTGCAATATCAGTTCTGTTATACTCGCAGACAATATTTTGACAGTTTGGAAACTTTAGAGCGTTTTCTACCCTAATCTCACAATTATATGCATATTCTAGTTTCTGGGGCTGAGAAATAGGCCGTTTCAAATGGGTACGTTTTTTAGCCCAAAACTAAAATACTGCCCCCTACACGCAAAAGGTTAAGTTAGATAAGTTGCATCATATGTAAGGTCCCTTTGTCAAGCAGTGAATTTTAAGCACATATTGATGCACAAATACCAGGGAGGTTTTCCAATTGTTCGAAGAAGGGAACCTATTGGTAGATTAAAATAAATAATAAATAAAAAAACACGACATCGAATATCCCTTTCAGCATGGTGCGGTTATTAATTACACTTTGGATGGTGTGTCAATACACTCAGTCATTAAAAAGATATAGGCGCCCTTCATAACTCATTTGCCGGAAAGGAAGAAAACCATTAAGGGATTTCACCATGAGGGCAATGGTGATTTTAAAATAGTTCAACTTTAATGGCTGTGATAGGAGAACTGAGTATGAATCAACAACATTGTAGTTATTTCACAATACTAACCTAAATTACAGAGTGAAAAGGAAGCCTGTACAGAATACAAATATTCTAAAACCTGCATCTTGTTTACAAAAGTAATATTGCAAAAAATGTGTCCAAGAAATAATGTTTTTGTCCTGAACACAGTGTTATGTTTGGGGTAAATCCAACACATCACTGCGTACCACTTCATATTTTCAAGTATTGTGGTGGCTGCGTCATGTTACTGGTATGCTTGTCATCTGCAAGAGCCTGGGACTTTTGTTTTTTTAGGATAAAAAAGAAACAAAATATAGCTAAGCACAGGCAAAATCCTAGAGGATAACTTGGTTCAATCTACTTTCCAACAGACACACTGGGAGACAAATTCATAGGCCAAATATAAAACTCAGCAAAAAAAAGAAATAACCTCACTGTCAACTGCATTTATTTTCAGCTAACTTTAACATGCGCAAATATTTGTATGAACATAAGATACAACAACTGAGACATAAACTGAACAAGTTTCATAGACATGCGACTAACAGAAAGCTGCATTAAGTACTGCAGTGCATCTCCTCACGGACTGCACCAGATTTGTCAGTTCGTGCTGTGAGATGTTACCCCACTCTTCCACCAAGGCACCTGCAAGTTGACGGATATTTCTGGGGGGAATGGCTCTAGCCCTCACCCTCCGATCGAATAGGTCACAGACGTGCTCGATTGGATTGAGATCCGGGCTCTTCTCTGGCCATGGCAGAACACTGACATTCCTGTCTTGCAGGAAATCACGCACAGAATGAGCAGTATGGCTGGTGGCATTGTCATGCTGGAGGGTCATGCCAGGATGAGCATGCAGGAAGGGTACCACATGAGGGAGGAGGATGTCTTCCCTGTAACGCACAGCGTTGAGACTGAGCGTGTTGTCATTGCAGGCAGTCTGATGATGCTGTGACACAACGCCCAAGAACATGACGAACCCTTCACCTCCAAATCGATCCCGCTCCAGAGTACAGGCCTAGGTGTAACACTCATTCCTTCGACGATAAATGAAAATCCGACCCTCACCCCACTGCGACTCGTCGGTGAAGAGCACTTTTAGCCAGGCCTATTTGTGCCCATAGCAGACGTTGTTGCCTGTGATGTCTAGTGAGGACCTGCCTTACAACAGGCCTACAAGCCCTCAGTCCAGCCTCTCTCAGCCTATTGCGGACAGTCTGAGCACTGATGGAGGGATTGTGCGTTCCTGGTGTAACTTGGGCAGTTATTGTTGCCATCCTGTACCTGTCCTGCAGGTGTTCAAATGTACCGATCCTGTGCAGGTGTTACATGTGGTCTGCCACTGCGAGGACGATTAGCTGTCCGTCCTGTCTCCCTGTAGCGCTGTCTTGGGCTTCTCACAGTACGGACATTGCAATTTTTTGCCCTGGCCACATCTGCAGTCCTCATGCACGTTCACGCAGATGAGCAGGGACCCTGGGCGTCTTTGGTGTTTTTCAGAGTCAGTAGAAAGGCTTCTTTTAGTGTCCTAAGTTTTCAGAACTGTGACCTTAATTGCCTACTGTCTGTAAGCTGTTAGTGTCTTAACTACCGTTCCACAGGTGCATTTTCATTAATTGTTTATGGTTCATTGAACAACCATGGAAGACAGTGTTTAAACCCTTTGCAATGAAGATCTGTGAAGTTATTTGGATTTTTACTAATTATCTTTGAAAGACCGGGTCCTGCTGAGTTAGTTTACATTGGTTGCCTAGTTACAATTTTGACCTCAATTAGCTTAGCCATATAAGTCTTGCAATAGACTAACAATGATCAACAACCAACTTGACAGAGCATTAAGAAATTTGAAAAAAATAAGGGCGAATATTGTACAATAGAGGTTGACCGATTTTATTTTTCAACACAGATACAGATTATTGGAGAACCCCAAAAAAGCCGATACCTATTAATTGGCCCATTTTTAAAAAATTTAATTTTCACATATTTGTAATAATGACAATTACAACAATACTGATTTAACACTTATGTTAACTTAATATAATACATATTTGGTCTCAAATAAATAATCAAACATGTTCATTTTGGTGTAAATGATGCAAAAACAGTGTTGGAGAAGAAAGTAAAAGTGCAAAATGTGCCATGTAAAAAAGCTAACGTTTAAGTTCCTTGCTCAGAACATGAGAGAATATTTGAAAGCTGGTGGTTCCTTTTAACATGAGTCGTCAATATTCCCAGTTAAGAAGTTTGGGGTTGTAGGAATTATAGGACCTTTTGTATTTCATATACCTTTTGACTGTTGGATGTTCTTGCAGGCACTTTGTATTGCCAGCCTAATCTTGGGAGTTGATAGGCTTGAAGTCATAAACAGCACTGTGCTTCAAGCATTGCGAAAAGCTGCTGGCAAACGCAGGAAAGTGCTGTTTGAATGAATGCTTACGAGCATGCTGCTGTCGACTGCTCTATCAAATCATGGACTTAGTTACTTAGTTAAAATATAATAAACACACAGAAATACAAGGCTTTGGTCATTTATATGGGCAAATCTGGAAACTAGCATTTCGAAAACAAAAGGTTTATTCTTTCAGTGAAATATGGAAACCGTTCTGTATTTTATCGAACCGGTGGCAACACTAAGTCTAAATATTGCTGTTACATTGAAGGTTGTGCAATGTTAAGTCATAATTATGTACAATTCTGGCAAATTAATGATGGTCTTTGTTAGGAAGAAATGCTCTTCACACAGTTCGCAGCGAGGCAGGCGGCCCAAACTGCTGCATATACCCGGACTCTGCTTGCACTGAACGCAAGAGAAGTGACACACTTTCCCTAGTTAATATTGCCTGTTAACATGAATGTCTGAACTAAATATGCAGGTTTAAAAAAAATACACTGCTCAAAAAAATTAAGGGAACACACAATGTAACTCCAAGTCAATCACACTTCTGTGAAATCAAACTGTCCACTTAGAAAGCAACACTGATTGACAATACATTTCACATGCTGTTGTGCAAAAGGAATAGACAACAGGTGGAAATTATAGGCAATTAGCAAGACACCCCCAATAAAGGAGTGGTTCTGCAGGTGATAACCACAGACCACTTCTCAGTTCCTATGCTTCCTGGCCGATGTTTGTCACTTTTGAATGCTGGCGGTGCTTTCACTCTAGTGGTAGCATGAGACTGAGTCTACAACCCACACAAGTGGCTCAGGTTGTGCAGCTCATCCAGGGTGGCACATCAATGCGAGCTGTGGAAAGAAGGTTTGCTGTGTCTGTCAGCGTAGTGTCCAGAGCATGGAGGCGCTACCAGGAGACAGGCCAGTACATCAGGAGACGTGGAGGAGGCTGTAGGAGGGCGACAACCCAGCAGCAGGACCGCTACCTCCGCCTTTGTGCAAGGAGGAGCACTGCCAGAGCTCTGCAAAATGACCTCCAGCAGGTCACAAATGTGCATGTGTCTGCTCAAACGGTCAGAAACAGACTCCATGAGGGTGATATGAGGGCCCGACGTCCACAGGTGGGAGTTGTGCTTACAGCCCAACACCATGGAGGACATTTGGCATTTGCCAGAGAACACCAACATTGGCAAATTCGCCACTGGCGCCCTGTGCTCTTCATATATGAAAGCAGGTTCACACTGAGCACGTGACAGACGTGACAGTCTGGAGACGCCGTGGAGAACGTTCTGCTGCCTGCAACATCCTCCAGCATGACCGGTTTGGTGGTGGGTCAATCATGGTGTGGGGTGGCATTTCTTTGGGGGGCCGCACATCCCTCCATGTGCTCGCCAGAGGGTAGCCTGACTGCCATTAGGTACCGAGATGAGATCCTCAGACCCCTTGTGAGACCATGTGCTGGTGCGGTTGGGCCTGGGTTCCTCCTAATGCAAGTCAATGCTAGACCTCATGTGGCTGGAGTGTGTCAGCAGTTTCTGCAAGAGGAAGGCATTGATGCTATGGAATGGCCCGCCCGTTCCCCAGACCTGAATCCAATTGAGCACATCTGGGACATCATGTCTCGCCCCATCCACCAACGCCACGTTGCACCACAGACTGTCCAGGAGTTGGCGGATGCTTTAGTCCAGGTCTGGAAGGAGATCCCTCAGGAGACTATCCGCCACCTCATCAGGAGCATGCCCAGGCGTTGTAGGGAGGTTATACAGGCACGTGGAGGCCACACACACTACTGAGCCTAATTTTGACTTGTTTTAAGGACATTACATCAAAGTTGGATCAGCCTGTAATGTGGTTTTCCACTTTAATTTTGAGTGTGACTCCACATCCAGACCTCCATGGGTTGATACATTTGATTTCCATTGATAATTTTTGATTTTGTTGTCAGCACATTCAACTATGTAAAGAAAAAAGTATTTAATAAGAATATTTCATTCAGATCTAGGATGTGTTATTTTAGTGTTCCCTTTATTTTTTGAGCAGTGTATATACTTCTGTGTATTGATTTTAAGAAAGTCATTGATGTTTATGGTTAGGTACATCTGTGCAACCATTGTGCTTTTTTTCCGTGAATGTGCTTTTGTTAATTCATCACCCCTTTGGCAAAGTAGGTTCTGATTCGATGATAAATTAAACTCTTGCTCCTACCTGACACGCAGGCGTCCCATCTAGACATCTGGAAATGCAAATGCGCTACGCTAAATGCTAATAGCACTCGTTAAAACTCAAACGTTCATTAAAATACACATGCAGGGTATTGAATTAAAGCTACACTCGTTGTGAATCCAGGCAACAAGTCAGATTTTTAAAATGCTTTTCGGCGAAAGCATGAGAAGCTATTATCTGATAGCATGTAACACCCCAAAAGACCCGCAGGGGACGTAAACAAAATAATTAGCATAGTCGGGGCTACACAAAACGCACAAATAAAATATAAAACATTCATTACCTTTGACCATCTTCTTTGTTGGCACTCCTAGATGTCCCATAAACACTATTGGGTCTTTTTTTCCGATTAAATCGGTCCATATATAGCCTAGATATCGATCTATGAAGACTGTGTGATCAACGGAAAAAATAGCGTTTTATAATGTAACGTCATTTTTTTAAATTAAAGAAGTCGACGATAAACTTTCACAAAACACTTCGCAATACTTTTGTAATGCAACTTTAGGTATTAGTAAACGTTAATAAGCGATCAAATTGATCACGAGGCGATGTATATTCTATAGCTGTACGTCTGGAAATAATGTCCGGGTAAATCTCAACCAAAATATCCGGTCGAGGACCTGAAGAAATGGGCTGTCTCTTGTTCGTTTGACCAAGAAACAAAGCCTAGGCAACTGACAAGACTGTTGACATCGTGTGGAAGCTGTAGGTATTGCAACCTCGGCCCCATTTAATGTGGTTCACCTTTATCATTCGGTTGAAGTGGCGCATGGATATATTTTTCCATTTTCAGTGATCAGATTTTCCTGCACTTTTTGATAAAACGCACGTTCTGTTATAGTCACAGCCGTGATTTAACCAGTTTTATAAACGTCTGAGTGTTTTCTATCCACACATACTAATCATATGCATATACTATATTCCTGGCATGAGTAGCAGGGTGCTGAAATGTTGCGCGATTTTTAACAGAATGTTCGAAAAAGTAGGGGGTAGGAGTAACAGGTTAACAGGCACCGCATTGATTATATGCAAAGCAGGACAAGCTAGTTAAACTAGTAAAATCAAATCAAATTTTATTTGTCACATACACATGGTTAGCAGATGTTAATGCAAGTGTAGCGAAATGCTTGTGCTTCTCGTTCCGGCAATGCAGTAATAACCAACGAGTAATCTAGCTAACAATTCCAAAACTACTACCTTATACACACACAAGTGTAAAGGGATAAAGAATACGTACATAAAGATATATGAATGAGTGATGATACAGAGCAACATAATCAAGATGCAGTAGATGGTATCGGGTACAGTATATACATATGAGATGAGTATGTAAACAAAGTGGCATAGTTTAAAGTGGCTAGTGATACATGTATTACATAAAGATGCAGTAGATATAGAGTACAGTATATAGGTTTACATATGAGATGAATAATGTAGCGTATGTAAACATTATATTAAGTAGCATTGTTTAAAGTGGCTAGTGATATATTTTCCATCAATTTCCATCCATTCCCATTATTAAAGTGGCTGGAGTTGAGTCAGTGTGTTTGCAGCAGCCACTCAATGTTAGTGGTGGCTGTTTAACAGTCTGTTGGCCTTGAGATAGAAGCTGTTTTTCAGTCTCTCGGTCCCAGCTTTGATGCACCTGTACTGACCTCGCCTTCTGGATGATAGCGGGGTGAACAGGCAGTGGCTCGGGTGGTTGTTGTCCTTGATGAACTTTATGGCCTTCCTGTGACAACGGGTGGTGTAGGTGTCCTGGAAGGCAGGTAGTTTGCCCCCGGTGATGCGTTGTGCAGACCTCACTACCCTCTGGAGAGCCTTACGGTTGTGGCCGGAGCAGTTGCCGTACCAGACGGTGATACAGCCCGACAGGATGCTCTCGATTGTGCATCTGTAGAAGTTTGAGTGCTTTTAGTGACGAGCCAAATTTCTTCAGCCTCCTGAGGTTGAAAAGGCGCTGCTGCGCTTTCTTCACGATGCTGTCTGTGTTAGTGGACCAATTCAGTTTGTCTGTGATGTGTACGCCGAGGAACTTAAAACCTACTACCCTCTCCACTACTGTTCCATCGATGTGGATTGGGGGTGTTTCCTGAAGTCCACAATCATCTCCTTAGTTTTGTTGACGTTGAGTGTGAGGTTATTTTCCTGACACCACACTCCGAGGGCCCTCACCTCCCTGTAGGCTGTCTCGTCGTTGTTGGTAATCAAGCCTACCACTGTTGTGTCCTCCACAAACTTGATTGATTTGGAGGCGTGTGTGGCCACGCAGTCTTGGGTGAACAGGGAGTACAGGAGAGGGCACAGAACGCACCCTTGTGGGGCCCGAGTGTTGAGGATCAGCGGGGTGGAGATGTTGTTACCTACCCTCACCACCTGGGGGCGGCCCGTCAGGAAGTCCAGTACCCAGTTGCACAGGGCGGGGTCGAGAACCAGGGTCTCGAGCTTGATGATGAGCTTGGAGGGCACTATGGTGTTAAATGCCGAGCTGTAGTCGATGAACCGTTTTCTCACATCGGTATTCCTCTTGTCCAGATGGGTTAGGGCAGTGTGGTTGAGATTGCATCGTCTGTGGACCTATTTGGGCGGTAAGCAAATTGGAGTGGGTCTAGGGTGTCAGGTAGGGTGGAGGTGATATGGTCCTTGACTAGTCTCTCAAAGCACTTCATGATGACGGAAGTGAGTGCTACGGGTCGTTCGTTTAGCTCAGTTACCTTAGCTTTCTTGGGAACAGGAACAATGGTGGCCCTCCTTGAAGCAGTAGTATCATCAACCATGTGTAGTTAACTAGTGATTATGTTAAGGTTGATTTTATTTTATAAGATAAGTTTAATGGTAACTAGCAACTTACCGTGGCTCCTTGCTGCACTTGCGTAACAGGTGGTCTCCTCGTGTATTGCAATGTAATCGGCATCCAAAACGGCAGATTACCGATTGTTATGACAATTTGAAATCGGCCCATAATTAATCGGCCGTCCTCTATTGTGCAATAATCTTTAAGATTTACCCAGACAGACTCACATCTGGTATCGATCCCAAAGGTTGTTCTAACATGTATTGATTCAGGGTGTTGAATACTTATCTAAGCAATACATATTTCCAATAATAACAGTCATATTCACATTTTTCTTCCACTTTGACATTAGAGCATTTTGTGTAGATTGTTAACTAAATGTACAATGCAATCAGTTTTAATCCCACTTTGTAATGCAACAAAATATGTAAAAAGTAAAGTGGTGTGAATACTTTCTGAAGGCACTAACTTTTTCCTCCTCAATCTACACAATACCCCATAATGAAAAAGTGAAAACAGGTTTTTAGGAATAAAAAATAATAAAAAAAGGTATGTAAATAAGTATTCAGACCCTTTGCAATGAGACTTTAAGTTGAGCTCAGGTACATCCTCTTTCCATTGATCATCATTGAGATGTTTCTGCAACTTGATTGGAGTCCATCTGTGGTAAGTTAAATTGATTGGACATAATTTGGAAAGGCACACACCTGTCTGTATAAGGTCCCACAGTTTACAGTGTATTTCAGCGCAAAAACCATGCCATGAGGTCAAAGGAATTCTCCATTGGCCTCTGAGACAGGATTGTGTTAAGGCACAGATCTGGAGAAAAGTACCAAAACATTTCTGCAGCATTTGAAGGTCCCCAAGAACACATTGGCAACCATTATTCTTAAATGGAAGAGGTGGTTCCAAACTGAGACTTTTTCTAGAGCTAGCCGCCCAGCCAAACTGAGCAATCAGGGGAGAAGGTCCTTGGTCAGAGAGGTGACCAAGAACCCGATGGTCACTCTGACAGAGCTCCAGAGTTCCTCTGTGAAGATGGGAGAACCTTCCAAAAGGACAACCATCTTGTTAGCACTCCACCAATCAGGCCTTTATGGGGGAGTGGCCAGACAGAAGCCACTCCCCAGTAAAAGGCACATGACAGCCTGCTTGGAATTTGCCTAAAGGACTCTCAGACCATGATAAACATTCTCTGTTCTGATGAAACCAAGATTGAACACTATGGCTTGAATGCCAAGTGTCACATCTGGAGAAATCTGGCACCATCCCTACAGTGACGCATGGTGGTGGCAGTATCATGCTGTGGGGATGTTATTTAGCGGCAGGAACTGGGAGACTAGTCAGGACCGAGAGAAAGATGAACGGAGCAAAGTACAGAGATCTTTGATGAAAACCTGCTCCAGAGCGCTTAGGACCTCAGACTGGTGTGAAGGTTCACCTTCCAACAGGACAACGGCCTTAAGTACACAACCAAGACAACGCAGGAGTGACTTCGCGATAGGTCTCTAAATGTCCCTGAGTGGCCCAGCCAGAGCCCGGACTTGAACCTGATCTAACATATCTGGAGAGACCTGAACATCTGTGCTGCGACGCTCCCCAGCCAACCTGACACCGCTTGAGAGGATCTGCAGAGAAGAATGTGAGAAACTCCCCAAAGACAGATGTGCCCAGCTTTTAGCATCATACCCACGAATAGTCTAGTCTGTAATCGCTGCCAAAGGTGCTTCAACAAAGTACTGAGTAAAGGGTCTGAATAGTTATGTTAATGTGATATTTCAGTTTTTTTTGTCTTATAATATTTGCGTGTTTTTGCTTCGTCATTATGGGAAATTTTGTGTTGATTGAGGACCGGCCCACGTGGTAAAGCCAATATCGCATAAAGGAGAATTTCCACTGCCTACGGGAAGTTATATTTTAAATAGAAATTTGAAATAGCAATGAAATTAATTATGGAAGAAATGTGGACCTTTTTGTAGTTACATCTTGCATCCCAGATGAAACATGCTATTAGGTCTTGAAGATTGCATTTCATAGTATGATTGTAACTGTACTCTTCATGTGCTGTACTGTCTAACTCAAAGATTAGGCCTATTTTGAGCCCCGGCCAAATACAATCCCTGTTTTTAAACGTTGGTTTTGTGTTTTTGACAATGTACTGAGAGAGAGAAATAAGTTACTTTTAATTACTCCTTTTGAATTGAGTCATTCCACTCAGAATGTGTTCATGCGAATCAGTACAAATGGCTACATCTTTTCAATGGAAGTTCTAAACCACTACCAGACAAAGAGGTTGAGGTTATGCGGTTGAGGAAGTAACGTAATGCCCAGGCCCCAGACCCTTGTTTTTCTCTAGCCCGGGTGCCAGTCTGAGACATTTGCCTCAGAGTATCTCTAGACTGAGAAGACAGTCATAGTAATTGTTACATATATGGGCTTCGTATTCAAGGATTGGATTGCCCTTTCCTGCCAAAAGGCAATAATATATTTTGTGCTGCCTGAATCATTCAGTGTTAGAAAACTTTTCTTTATTTTTAGATAGGCTGCATACTGAAACAGTGCTCTCAGCTTGGCTAAATCATTGTAGCACTTACAGAATATTTGTGCTCTCTGGGGGATTTGAATGAGCATGCCAAAATCCTCAACAAAGATAACCGTAGGCTACTGTAGCATTGCATCAGCAATATTTCAACTGAATTTAACTTGAATGAAAAATCATATCACAATGTCTGTAGTGGCAGTTTAGTCTAGAAACTCAGAATAGAATGGCTGATCTTAATTCCAAACCGTTCAGAATGGAATGCCGACCCTGGAGATCGGAACACACAGAGGAATTCAGATGTTTATTTTATATCTCAAATATTTCAAATAATAAAGTACCTGATAGCTCCGTTCTGTATATTGTGCAAATGTTTTAACACTGGTAACACACAGTAGCCTAACTAGTGTGCCACAGTGTTAATTATTTTATAGAAATCAGCCCAACTTACTTTAGTAGTTGAAGAACAAGATGAAATGACCCCAGGACAGTGTTTGCTCACCTTTTTGTTACATAAAACAGGAAGTGAGTTAACCACCATAGCCTATAGGCCTGTGTCATGATCTGACCGATTAATACGATTGGCTGTGATAGGAGATACTCTCTGAAGACTGGGAGACGAGTAACCTGCCTCGGACAAAGCACTTTTTGCTTCTGCTATTTCAGCCCTTTTTTTCTCTCTGTTTTTTTGGAGAAGTCTCAGTAAAAAACATCATGATGATGAGGTCAGGGCTACATTTCTCCCAGACAGACAGAAGGCTGCTGCCTCTTGGTTTGTCAACGTCCCTCTTGGTCTCTCGGGAGAAATTAGCAGATCTTCTTTATGGAAAAAAAAACTCTGTGAAGATTCATCATACAAACAGTATAAGCAGGGAGTGAGGTTTTTGTATTTAGCCTTTTGTGTTCAAATAGGCCTATAGTATGTCTGAAGATATTTTGGCTATAAAATTATTAATCTCAATGAATTTGCTCTCCAGGGTAGAGGTCGACCGATAATGATTTTTCAACACCGATACCGATTTATTGGAGGACCAAAAAAAAGTCGATACCGATTTTAATCGGCCAATTTAAAAAAAATATATATAAATATATTTGTAATAATGACAATTACAACAATACTGATTGAACAATTACCACTTATTTTGAATACTCCGAATGTTCCGCAATGGAGCAAATCGACACTTTTATGAAAAACGTTCAGGTGTTGCTGGATGCAGCAAATTACATTGAAACCTAACAGGTTAAGCTTATATGTAATTAGTCAGTTCTGAAAGTGGAACCTACCCAGGCTCAGCGACCTTGACTACCTTGTGTAAATGTAACATAGTAAATCTGTCCCTCTCCATTTAGTATGATACACAAATTAATACATATATTACGTTTCATAATGTATGTCCATCCATTTCATATGATATGTTACAAATAGCCATTTGTACAATGTGTTATGAATTTGCAATACGTATAAAATGTTACAAATTCTGACTTGTTACCGCTAATGTTAGCTGGGCTAATAATAACAGCACAAGCCTATAGATACACTTTCCTACTCATTCATTACTGCTGCACTGCTTGTTGTAGCCCTGAGAGGAAATAGGAAGAACACACATTTTATGGCTTATAAAAGTGTTGAATACAAAGTGTTGACAGTGCTGAGTAAGAAATTAAACAAACTCACTCGTAAAAACAGCAGCTCTTTGCTGTATTCATTGACATTCTCTCTCTAGTCATGGTTTTAAACATTTTGAAATCTCACAGTATTAATTTTGCTGTTGCCTTTAAAAAAAAATTGCCTGCTACTTTAATGCAGACTCGGTCATCTGAGCAATCTGATTGACCAGCGGTAGCATAGTGCACTTGATTTCTTCACCAGGCCCACCGGGAAGGCAGAATTGGTACTTTCACACTCGTGAAATGGCAACAGTTTGCCTACCTGGCATGCAGGGCAGCGGAATTGGCTGCACCTACCACCAACAGCCCGAGACTAACAAAATAAAATAGGAACACAAGGTTTAATCGTTAGGTTTTTACAGAATTGTTTGGCATTCAAAAAGAAATGCCTTGGAAATCGACAAGTCGATCGCGATTAACCGGTTGGTGACCACTGAGTTTGGAGAAGTGTTACCCAACATGCTGCATAGTTGCAAAGTAGCGAAAAAGTTGTAGCCAAGTGCTAATTAGTGCAAATGTTAAAGTTGTCCTTGATCAGATTCGAACACGCAACCTTTGTGTCGCTAGACGTTCGCATTATACGCCCACACATCCACCTCTCCTTTCTGTAACCATACCAAACGTAACATAGTATCATACTCATTTGAGTGTCCCGGATTTAACTTTACTATGTTACGTCTAGTTTATGAGACCAGGCTGGGCTCAGTGGTTTCATAATAGCATATACAGACACTCCCTGCCATTCTACAACCTGAGTATCGGGCGACTAAGACTAGTTTAATTACATGGTTGTAGCTGTGTTAATGCTGGTCAGGCTAAGAGGTTGTTTTAAGAGAAGGATTCAAACTGAAACTGGAAAGCACAGATTAAAGGGATGGGCTGAAAAACTCACTCCCACAACTAGACAATATTACTTGTGTACTCGTAATGAAAGAAATCTATTTTCAGTTAATAAGTAACTTGCAGGTAAATAATTGACAGGTTCCATTATGGATCGGTCACTGTTGGAGGTACTTTTTGTAATGTCAACATGCTATGCAGCTGATGTGTGAACAGAAGCCTCAAATTACTAGCATCAGTGACATAAAGAGTTACAATAAAATGCCATAAAGTACAAAAAGAAATACAAAAAAGTATCAGTGAACTAAGAGTATCACAATTTGATAAAATAGAATTTATATGTTTAATCTCCAATTAATTAATCTCCAATAAACTACAGGCTATATACAGTTGAAGTCGGAAGTTTACATACACTTAGGTTGGAGTCATTAAAACTCGTTTTTCAACCACTCCACAAATTTCTTGATAAACTATAGTTTTGGCAAGTCTGTTAGGACATATACTTTGTGCATGACACGTAATTTTTCTAACAATTGTTTACAGATTATTTCACATATAATTCCTGTGGGTCAGAAGTTTACATACAGTGCCTTGCGAAAGTATTCGGCCCCCTGCGACTTTTTGCCACATTTCAGGCTTCAAACATAAAGATACAATTTTATATTTTTGTGAAGAATCAACAACAAGTGGGACACAATCATCAAGTGGAACGACATTTATTGGATATTTCAAACTTTTTTAACAAATCAAAAACTGAGAAATTGGGCATGCAAAATTATTCAGAATTCCCCCTAAAGTTAATACTTTGTAGCGCCACTTTTTGCTGTGATTACAGCTGTAAGTCGCTTGGGGTATGTCTATCAGTTTTGCACATCGAGAGACTGAAATTTTTTCCCATTCCTCCTTGCAAAACAGCTCGAGCTCAGTGAGGTTGGATGGAGAGCATTTGTGAACAGCAGTTTTCAGTTCTTTCCACAGATTCTCGATTGGATTCAGGTCTGGACTTTGACTTGGTCATTATTATATTATATATACTAACACCTGGATATGTTTATTTTTGAACCATTCCATTGTAGATTTTGCTTTATGTTTTGGATCATTGTCTTGGAAGACAAATCTCCGTCCTAGTCTCAGGTCTTTTGCAGACTCCATCAGGTTTTCTTCCAGAATGGTCCTGTATTTGGCTCCATCCATCTTCCCAGCAATTTTAACCATCTTCCCTGTCCCTGCTGAAGAAAAGCAGGCCCAAACCTAGATGCTGCCACCACCATGTTTGACAGTGGGGATGGTGTGTTCAGGGTGATGAGCTCGTGTAGCTTTTACGCCAAACATAACGTTTTGCATTGTTGCCGAAAAGTTCAATTTTGGTTTCATCTGACCAGAGCACCTTCTTCCATATGTTTGGTGTCTCTTAGGTGGCTTGTGGCAAACTTTAAACAGCACTTTTTATGGATATCTTTAAGAAATGGCTTTCTTCTTGCCACTCTTCCATAAAGGCCAGATTTGTGCAATATACGACAGATTGTTGTCCTATGGACAGAGTCTCCCACCTCAGCTGTAGATCTCTGCAGTTCATCCAGGGTGATCATGGGCCTCTTGGCTGCATCTCTGATCAGTCTTCTCCTTGTATGAGCTGAAAGTTTAGAGGGACGGCCAGGTGGTAGATTTGCAGTGGTCTGATACTCCTTCCATTTCAATATTATCGCTTGCACAGTGCTCCTTGGGATGTTTAAAGCTTGGGAAATCTTTTTGTATCCAAATCCGGCTTTAAACTTCTTCACAACAGTATCTCGGACCTGCCTGGTGTGTTCCTTGTTCTTCATGATGCTCTCTGCGCTTTTAACGGACCTCTGAGACTATCACAGTGCAGGTGCATTTATACGGAGACTTGATTACACACAGGTGGATTGTATTTATCATCATTAGTCATTTAGGTCAACATTGGATCATTCAGAGATCCTCACTGAACTTCTGGAGAGAGTTTGCTGCACTGAAAGTAAAGGGGCTGAATAATTTTGCACGCCCAATTTTTCAGTTTTTGATTTGTTAAAAAAGTTTGAAATATCCAATAAATGTCGTTCCACTTCATGATTGTGTCCGACTTGTTGTTGATTCTTCACAAAACAATACAGTTTTATATCTTTGTTTGAAGCCTGAAATGTGGCAAAAGGTCGCAAAGTTCAAGGGGGCCGAATACTTTCGCAAGGCACTGTACACTCAGTTGACTGTGCCTTTAAACAGCTTGGAAAATTACTGAAAATGATGGCATGGCTTTAGAAGCTTCTGATAGGCTAATTGACATCATTTCAGTCAATTGGAGGTGTACCTATGGATGTATTTCAAAGTCTACCTTCAAACCCAGTGCCTCTCTGCTTGACATCATGGGAAAATCAAAAGATATCAGCCAAGACGTCAGAAAAATAATTGTACAACTCCACAAGTCTGGTTCATCCTTGGGATCAATTTCCAAACGCCTGAAGGTCCACGTTCATCTGTACAAACAATAGTACGCAGGTATAAACACCATGGGACCACGCAGCCTTCATACCACTCAGGAAGGAGACGAGTTCTGTCTCCTAGAGATGAACGTACTTTGGTGCGAAAAGTGAATAAAGTGCTGTTTTAATTAGAGGTCGACCGATTATGATTTTTCAACGCCGATACCGATTATTGGAGGACCAAAAAAGCCGATACCGATTAATCGGACGGTTTTTGTAATTATTTTTTATTTGTAAAAATGACAATTACAACAATACTGAATGAACACTTATTTTAATTTAATATACATCAATAAAATCAATTTAGCCTTAAGTAAATAATGAAAGATGTTCAATTTGGTAATGCAAAAACAGTGTTGGAGAAGAAAGTAAAAGTGCAATATGTGCTAACGTTTCAGTTCCTTGCTCAGAACATGAGAACATATGAAAGCTGGTGGTTCCTTTTAACATGAGTCTTCAATATTCCCAGGTAAGAAGTTTTAGGTTGTAGTTATTATAGGACTATTTCCCTCTATACCATTTGTATTTCATCAACCTTTTGACTATTGGATGTTCTTATAGGCACTTTAGTATTGCCAGTGTAACAGTATAGCTTCCGTCCTTCTCCTCGCTCCTCCCTGGGCTCGAACCAGCAACACAACGACAACAGCCACCATCGAAGCAGCGTTACCCATGCAGAGCAAGGGGAACAACTACTAGAAGGCTCAGAGCGAGTGACGTTTGAAACGCTATTAGCGTGCGCTAACTAGCTAGCCATTTCACTTCAGTTACACCAGCCTCATCTCGGGAGTTGATAGGCTTGAAGTCATAAGCAGCTCTTAGCAATGCCTGATGCACAGCTGTTTATGGCTTCAAGCCTACCGACTCCCGAGATTAGGCTGGCAATTCAAAGTGCCTATAAGAACATCAAATAGTCAAATGTATATGAAGTACAAATGGTATAGAGAGAAATAGTCGAAGCGTCATAATGCCTATAATAACTACAATATAAAACTTAACTGGGAATATTGGACCAGCTTTCATATCTTCCGAGCAGACTTTAAAAAACGTTTACATGGCACATATTGCACTTATACTTTCTTCTCCAACATGGTGTTTTTGCATTATGTAAACCAAATTGAACATGTTTCATTATTTATTTGAGCGTAAATTGAAACCTGTTAGGGATGATGCGAATTTTCGCAGCTTTTTGTAAAAAATCACGCAACATTTCAACGTCCTGCTACTCATGCCAGGAATATAGTATATGCATATGATAAGTATGTGTGTATAGAAAACACTCGGAAGTCTCTAAAACTGGTTAAATCATGTCTGGCTATAACAGAACGTGTTTAGGAGTAAAAATCCCAAGGAAAACTGTTCACCAAAAACACAAAAAAAATATTCATCCGCCAGTCAATGTATTGTCTATGGCGATAGAAAATAGATGAGGTCCCGTTTACAATGCCTACAGCTTCCACACGATGTCGCCAGTACTGGCATTTCATTGCTTGTTTATCCTTGGTGGGATGATGTCTAGGCACTTCCTGTCTTGGTGTCCACCGAGGAAGTTATGAAAGTGAAAAAATGGACGATGATTTCAAGACTTGCTGCTATTGAATACAGATCGCCCCGTGATCAATTTTATCGGTTATTAACGTTTATTAATACCTGAAGTTGGTTTACAAAAGTAGTTTGAAGTGATTTGTAAAAGTTTATAGGCAATTTTTTTATTTTAAAAAGTGACGTTGCGTCTTGTAAAGGTGAATTTTCCTGGATCAGGCGGCCTTCATAAATGGACATTTTGGGTATACAATGACTGATTTAATCGGGAAAAAGACCCAATTGTGATGTTTATGGGACATATATGAGTGCCAACAAAGAAGCTCGTCAAAGGTAATGAATGTTTCATATTTTATTTCTGCGTTTTGTGTAGAGCCGGCTACCGCTAATTATTTTGTTTAGGTCTCGTTCAGGTATTTCGGGGGGTGCATGCTATCAGATAATAGCTTCTCATGCTTTCGCCGAAAAGCATTTTACAAATCTGACATGTTGGCTATGTTGGCTACACTCACAACGAGTGTAGCTTTAATTGAGTACCTTGCACGTGTGTGTTAATGAAAGTTTTGAGTTTTATCCAGTACTACAGTTGGCGCTCTGAAATTTCCGCTGATTTTGGTCCCTGTACAGGCTTCTGTCAGGCTAGTTTGCACATTTGGGGAATATTCAGAGGTGGAAACTTTCAGTGGGAATATGTGAATAAATGCTAATTATTATTATTATTATTATTATTATTAATACCATTGTAAATTTAGCTGTTTTTTGTTTTGGATATATTTACCATATCATATGGAGACAGAAACAGAACATTTACCTTATCATAAGTGGACTTAATTGCAAATGATTAAATCCTTCCAATATAAATTTTAAAAAACAATTTAGTTATGAATTGAACTTTAATTAAATGAGTTGACTCTTCACATGGTATGATTTCACTGAACATCAAAAGGGAATATTGATTGATCCTCGAAGATCAAATCGCATCTCCCAAAAACATGTTTAACATCTGTAAATTGATTGTCTAGAAACTAAGTGTACTTGGAAGTGTACTTCGCATGACTGCCAAGAACCTTGCCCTCACCCAGGCCAAGGTGGCGAGACACGGTAGTGATGACACCATAGGCCTTGTTAATCTCTGCACCAAACAGGATGCTCTTACCAGCATACTTGGGGTCCAACATGTGAGCTGCGGCGTAAAATGTGCTTCAGGCAAAAGTCTTCACGCTTTTTGATGTATTTTAGAACTGCAGTTTCCTCTGCTTGGAGCAATAGTGAAGTGGGTAGGGCAGTACGGATTTCTTCTCTTACATCTGCAACCAGAGTCTGAAGATTAGACAGGATGGCATCGTCAACCTCAATCTGTGCAATGGCTACTGCTATAGGTTTCAGGAGTTTCAGGCTGCTTACCACTCTCTCCCAAAATACATCATCCAGGAGGATCCTGTTGATGGGGCTGTCCATATCGGCACACTGTGATATGGCCATTTCATGGAGACTCCTTCCCCTCCAGGAGACTGTTAAACATGACACCACCACCTGTGTTTTTGGGCAGCTTCAATGTGGTGCTCTTATTCTTCTCACTTTGCTTGGTGAGGTAGATTGCTGCTGTAACTTGATGACCCTTCACATACATAATCATTTCCTTGGCTCTCTTGTAGTGTATCCATTGTTTTCAGCGCCATGATGTCCATGAGGAGCAGATTCAATGCATGATTAGCACAGCCAATGGGTGTGATGTGAGGGTAGGACTCCTCCACTTTAGACCAAGCAGCCTTCATGTTCGCAGCATTGTCTGTCACCAGTGCAAATACCTTCTGTGGTCCAAGGTCATTGATGACTGTATTCAGATCATCTGCAGTGTAGAGACAGGTGTGTTGCACATGAGTCCCTTGTCTGTGCTCTTGTAGAATACTGGTTGAGGGGTGGAGATGATGTAGTTAATTATTCCTTGCCCAATAGCATTCGACCACCCATCAGAGATGATTGCAGTTGTCTGCGTTCTCTATGATTTGCTTGACCTTCACCTGAACTCTGTTGAACTCTGCATCCAGCAAATTAGTAGATGAAACATGTCTGGTTGGGGGGGTTTATGCTGGGCGAAGAACATTCAGAAATCTCTTCCAATACACATTGCCTGTGCGCATCAGAGGTGAACCAGTTGCATACACAGCTCGAGCAAGACATTCATCAGCATTTCTCTGACTACGTTCCTCCATTGAGTCAAAAACACTTCTGATTCCAGGAAGAGCATGAGCTTTTGCTATCGATAAGGTGTCTGATTCATAATTATCACCACGAATAGAAGTAGAGGGACTTTTGTCAGAAGTTGGTTGTTGTGATTGCTGAGGGAACTTTATGCACTTGGACAGATGATTCTGCATCTTCGTTACGAATCCCTTTTGGCCCGACAGTCTAGGGGGGATGGTAATGAGACCCGTAACATAACTCATGCAAATTATTATTGTGACAAAGTAAAAGTGTGCACGAAATAACCACGACAACAGAAATCTACCGTCAAACTCTAGGTTTATTTATAAACACACGGTAATGGGGGGAGCAGGAAAAGGGGCTGAGCTGGACCCAAGGAAAGAAACAATAAATATACAATAACACACCCCTAAGCTAGACTAGCCTACTTTAACAACAGCTAACTAACTAACCAAAAATACAGTGGGTGGTCCGCCCAGTTCTAACTAGTGTATTTAACAAAGTTCACCTACGGGTAGTGTATGCCCATGGGCGATTTGTCTTGGTTTCCCCCTTTTCCCACCAGCAAACAAACAAACACCATAACCAAAAACAATACTCACAGGTGATGACAAAGTGCTATGGAGGTGCTTTAAACAAAAGAGAGGTTAAGACACAAAGCGAGAGTGAAACACAGAGACCTACAGACATGGCATTTACAGAGAGATTGAGCTAGAGATTGAGCTAGAGATTGAGCTAGAGATTGAGCTAGAGATTGAGCTAGAGATTGAGCTAGAGATTGAGCTAGAGATTGAGCTAGAGATTGAGCTAGAGATTGAGCTAGAGATTGAGCTAGAGATTGAGCTAGAGATTGAGCTAGAGATTGAGCTGAGCTCTAGAACAAACAAATGATGGAGTTTTTAAATCATGGGGAAGGAACTGTGATAGGTCAGGAAATAGGAGGAGGTGTGTCTTCTGATTGATGATTGATTGTTGACTGATTGGGGAGTGATGATTTTCACCTGTGAGGGGAGAAGGAGAGAAAAGAAACACACACACAGGATACACACACACAGGATAACTGTATCCGTAACAATCTTTATCGCATTCTTCATATATGATCTGGCACAGTATTTGCAAATGTACACTGTTTTTCCTTCTACATTAGCTGCAGTGAAATGTCCACACATCAGATGGTGTCCGTAGCATGTTCCTGTTAAAATTAGAAAAAAAATGAATGAGAGGGGGAAATAAAATGAATACATTTCCATGTACAGATAAATAGTTAAGCAGTTAGATTAAACAACTCCTTTTGTAAGAAATGTTTTAAAATGAAACATGTATGGAAACAGATGAGAACACTCAGCAGGATCAAGCAAGCTAAAAACTAGTAGAAATTGTTAACAAGTTTAGAAATGATTTAAACACACTTTGCTGTAGGCTACTATTTACTTGTTAACAAAAATAATGTATGTCATATATAAAATATATAAACTCCACCCAGTATTGTAATCAAAATTTACCAGAAAACATGTCCTTGGCTCAGACAGTAGTGTGGGCTCAATAGCATCTCATTAGTGTGCAAAATCTTGAGAATCAGCTGTGCATGTGATGGAAGAATGCACTGTGCATGCATGAGGGTTGTAATTCCATTGAATTGGGGATGGTTTAACCAAAATATGCCTTGTGTATCCCACAAAAAAAGGTGCACTGTTATAGGCGAACATTTTTTTTGATGGATTTCATCAAAATTCCCCAAATTCCAGGGCTTAACTTCCTATGGAAAATGTTTAATTTTTGCCTAAATTGACATACCCAAATCTAACTGCCTGTAGCTCAGGCAATGAAGCAAGTATGTGCATATTCTTGATATCATTTGAAAGGAAACACTTTGAAGTTTGTGGAAATGTGAAATGAATGTAGGAGAATATAACACACTAGATCTGGTTAAAGAAAATATATATATTTTTTTGAAATGCAAGAGACAATCCACACATTCAGTTGGGAAGCTGTCATTTAGATGGTGTCCACAATAAGGCAACAGTGTCTGCAAAGTTTCAGACTTATAACTTCAAGAATGAGCAAGCTACATGACATTTAGTGTGAAGTCACCCAGGTGTCCTTCACGATTTCCCCAAGTGGCCGAATTGGTACATTTTCTGGTACATTTTCTAGAACCTAACTATAGAAAACATACAAAAATGCTATGCTAATAAAAAATACAAGTTTACACACTCCCAGGATTGTCATACATTATGGATTATTAGCTTCCATACATAAAATGTACTAACAGGAGACACGACAAGAATGCTTATCCAATGCCTCCAAACACAAAGTGAAATATTTAAGGACCAAGTTAGCAGCCAACACTGAACTAATGTTATAAGTGAACCAACCACACACACAGTAAAAAATATATATTTAAAATGTACACACTATTTACAATTACAGTTTTTGGAACACCCTCTACACAATATTGTGCTGCTGGTCCCAAGTCTTTTTGCTGTAAAGCACATAGCATCCTCTACTTGTAGGCTGGCTGGGTATTCACACCTCTAGATGGCTGGGAGGGGATTTGTTGTGGAGCCATAGAGCAGCAGTCAGACTAAGTGGGGGATGGAGCGGCAGGGTAGCCTAGTGGTTAGAGCGTTGGACTAGTAACCAAAAGGTTGCAAGTTCAAATCCCTGAGCTGACAAGGGAATCTGTCGTTCTGTCCCTGAACAGGCAGTTAACCCACTGTTCCTAGGCAGTCATTGAAAATAAGAATTTGTTCTTAACTGACTTGCCTAGTAAAATAAAGGTTTAAAAGAAAATAATAATAAAATGGAGGACTTGAATGTGGTCTCTTTGAAGTCAGTCTACCACAAATAAATAAAAATCAGTAAGAACTTAAAAAATAACTTATTTAACCTTTATTTAACTAGGCAAGTCAGTACAAATTTTAACCAAGATGGCATAGCAGTTCAGATGTCTTTTGTCCTCGTCGTGTCATGTGTATATATATATTTACAAATTTTTTCACATATTTTTTATTTTTCATCAACTCATCTTCAAAACACTCTCCTGCAACCTGCCTCACCAATTTATATTTATAAAAAAGTATTATTTACCTCAAATCTGTAATCCTCCAAGAAGCTAGCCAGAAACTCCAAGAAGCTAGCCAGGAGCTAGCCCAGAAGCTAATCCAGAAGCTAATCAGAAGCTAGTTCAGAAGCTAGTTAGCTTCTTTACTGGCAAATCGTTAGTATTCAGCTAACCACGGTTTGTGGTCATCAGCTATCCTTTAGCTTGAAAATCTATTGGCAGTTTTGTACGGCGCAGCGCGGCTCGGAACGGAACATACCGGACCAAGTTTTCTCAACTGCTCTCTGGACATTCATACCCAGATCTCACAGCTAGCTAGCTGCTATCCATGTGACTATCGGCTTTCGTCGATTCCGGAGCAAACATCAATTATTCCGGAGCTGGCCAGCTCCGTCAATCACCCCTGGGCTGCAGTCACCTATCCGGACCCGTTTTACTGCCTACGCGGAGCTCCACCGGGCCTTCACAACTGGACTGCCAACGTTATCTACCCGCGATCCGGCTGGCTTCTCCATCGCGATATTACCTGAACGCCCACCTGCGGCCTGCTAACCGTTAGCTGTCTTACGGGCTGCTATCTGAATAGACAATCGGACAATTTATTTATTTTTATTATTATGTTTTCTTCTTGGGCCTCTAACTATATCTATTGTTTTTTATTTTTGTTGTGTGATTTGGATTAATCCCCTCTACCACACGGAACTCCACTAATCTACTGACGGAACGCAAGAGGTGGCTAACAACAGACCTCCATCCTATGCTAGCTTGCTACCAATGGCCTGGCTAGCTGTCTAAATCGCCGTGGCCCCCAACCAACCTCTCCACTCACTGGACCCTTTTGATCACTCGACTAAGCATGCCTCTCCTTAATGTCAATATGTCTTGTCCATTGCTGTTCTGGTTAGTGTTTATTGGCTTATTTCACTGTAGAGCCTCTAGTCCTGCTCACTATACCTTATCCAACCTATTAGTTCCACCACCCACACATGCAATAACATCTCCTGGTTTCAATGATGTTTCTAGAGACAATATCTCTCTCTTCATCACTCAATACCTAGGTTTACCTCCACTGTATTCACATCCTACCATACCTTTGTCTGTACATTATACCTTGACGCTATTTTATCGCCCCCAGAAACCTCCTTCTACTCTCTGTTCCAAACGTTCTAGACGACCAATTCTTATTGCTTTTAGCCGCACCCTTATTCTACTCCTCCTATGTTCCTCTGGCGACGTAGAGGTGAATCCAGGCCCTGCAGTGCCTAGCTCCACTCCTATTCCCCAGGCACTCTCTTTTGACGACTTCTGTAACCGTAATAGCCTTGGTTTCAAGCATGTTAACATTAGAAGCCTCCTCCCTAAGTTTGTTCTATTCACTGCTTTAGCACACTCTGCCAACCCGGATGTTCTAGCAGTGTCTGAATCCTGGCTTAGGAAGACCACCAAAAATTCAGAAATTTTAATTCCAAACTATAACATTTTCAGACACGATAGAACTGCCAAAGGGGGCGGTGTTGCAATCCACTGCAAAGATAGCCTGCAGAGTTCTGTCCTACTGTCCAGGTCTGTACCCAAACAATTTGAACTTCTACTTTTAAAAATCCACCTCTCTAAAAACAAGTCTCTCACCGTTGCCGCCTGCTATAGGACCACCCTCTGCCCCCAGCTGTGCTCTGGACACCATATGTGAACTGATTGCCCCCCATCTATCTTCAGGGCTCGTGCTGCTAGGCGACCTAAACTGGAACATGCTTAACACCCCAGCCATCCTACAATCTAAACTTGATGCCCTCAATCTCACACAAATGATCAATGAACCTACCAGGTACCTCCCCAAAGCCTTAAACACGGGCACCCTCATAGATATCATCCTAACCAACTTCCCCTCTAAATACACCTCTGCTGACTTTAACCAAGATCTCAGCGATCACTGCCTCATTGCCTGCATCCGTAATGGGTCAGCGGTCAAACGACCTCCACTCATCACTGTAAAACGCTCCCTGAAACACTTCAGCGAGCAGGCCTTTCTAATCGACCTGGCCGGGGTATCCTGGAAGGATGTTGATCTCATCCCGTCAGTAGAGGATGCCTGGATTTTTTTTTAAATGCCTTCCTAACCATCTTAAGTAAACATGCCCATTCAATAAATTTAGAACCAGGAACAGATATAGCCCTTGGTTCTCCCCAGACCTGACTGCCCTTAACCAACACAAAAACATCCTATGGTGTTCTGCATTAGCATCGAACAGCCCCCGTGATATGCAGCTGTTCAGGGAAGCTAGAAACCATTATACACAGGCAGTTAGAAAAGCCAAGGCTAGCTTTTTCAAGCAGAAATTTGCTTCCTGCAACACTAACTCAAAACAGTTCTGGGACACTGTAAAGTCCATGGAGAATAAGAACACCTCCTCCCAGCTGCCCACTGCACTGAAAATAGGAAACACTGTCACCACTGATAAATCCACCATAATTGAGAATTTCAATAAGCATTTTTCTACGGCTGGCCATGCTTTCCACCTGGCTACTCCTACCCCGGTTAACAGCACTGCACGCCCAACAGCAACTCGCCCAAGCCTTCCCCATTTCTCCTTCTCCCAAATCTGTTCAGCTGATGTTCTGAAAGAGTTGCAAAATCTGGACCCCTACAAATCAGCCGGGCTAGAAAATCTGGACCCTTTCTAAAATTATCTGCCTAAATTGTTGCCACCCCTATTACTAGCCTGTTCAACCTCTCTTTCGTGTCGTTTGAGATTCCCAAAGATTGAAAAGCAGCTGCGGTCATCCCCCTCTTCAAAGGGGGGGACACTCTTGACCCAAACTGCTACAGACCTATATCTATCCTACCATGCCTTTCTAAGGTCTTCGAAAGCCAAGTCATCAAACAGATTACCGACCATTTCGAATCTCACCATACCTTCTCTGACATGCAATCTAGTTTCAGAGCTGGTCATGGGTGCACCTCAGCCACGCTCAAGGTCCTAAACGATATCTTAACCGCCATCGATAAGAAACATTACTGTGCAGCCGTATTCATTGATCTGGCCAAGGCTTTCGACTCTGTCAATCACCACATCCTCATCGGCAGACTCGACAGCCTTGGTTTCTCAAATGATTGCCTCGCCTGGTTCACCAACTACTTCTCTGATAGAGTTCAGTGTGTCAAATTGGAGGGTCTGCTGTCCGGACCTCTGGCAGTCTCTATGGGGGTGCCACAGGGTTCAATTCTTGGACCGACTCTCTTCTCTGTATACATCAATGAGGTCGCTCTTGCTGCTGGTGAGTCCCTGATCCACCTCTACGCAGACGACACCATTCTGTATACTTCCGGCCCTTCTTTGGACACTGTGTTAACAACCCTCCAGGCAAGCTTCAATGCCATACAACTCTCCTTCCGTGGCCTCCAATTGCTCTTAAATACAAGTAAAACTAAATGCATGCTCTTCAACCGATCGCTACCTGCACCTACCTGCCTGTCCAACATCACTACTCTGGACGGCTCTGACTTAGAATACGTGGACAACTACAAATACTTAGGTGTCTGGTTAGACTGTAAACTCTCCTTCCAGACCCATATCAAACATCTCCAATCCAAAGTTAAATCTAGAATTGGCTTCCTATTTCGAAACAAAGCATCCTTCACTCATGCTGCCAAACATACCCTTGTAAAACTGACCATCCTACCAATCCTCGACTTTGGCGATGTCAATTACAAAATAGCCTCCAATACCCTACTCAACAAATTGGATGCAGTCTATCACAGTGCAATCCGTTTTGTCACCAAAGCCCCATATACTACCCATCATTGCGACCTGTACGCTCTCGTTGGCTTGCCCTCGCTTCATACTCGTCGCCAAACCCACTGGCTCCATTTCATCTACAAGACCCTGCTAGGTAAAGTCCCCCCTTATCTCAGCTCGCTGGTCACCATAGCATCACCCACCTGTAGCACACACTCCAGCAGGTATATCTCTCTAGTCACCCCCAAAACAATTATTTCTTTAGCCGCCTCTCCTTCCAGTTCTCTGCTGCCAATGACTGGAACGAACTACAAAAATCTCTGAAACTGGAAACACTTATCTCCCTCACTAGCTTTAAGCACCAACTGTCAGAGCAGCTCACAGATTACTGCACCTGTACATAGCCCACCTATAATTTAGCCCAAACAACTACCTCTTTCCCAACTCTATTTAATTTATTTATTTATTTTGCTCCTTTGTACCCCATTATTGTTATTTCTACTTTGCACATTCTTCCATTGCAAAACTACCATTCCAGTGTTACTTGCTATATTGTATTTAATTTGCCACCATGGCCTTTTTTGCCTTTACCTCCCTTCTCACCTCATTTGCTCACATTGTATATAGACTTGATAATACTGTATTATTGACTGTATGTTTGTTTTACCCCATGTGTAACTCTGTGTCGTTGTATCTGTCGAACTGCTTTGCTTTATCTTGGCCTGGTCGCAATTGTAAATGAGAACTTGTTCTCAACTTGCCTACCTGGTTAAATAAAGGTGAAATAAAAAAATAAAAAATAAAAATCTTATTTACATTGATGACAAAACCGGACAATGCTGGGCCAATTGTGTGTTTTTGTTTGTATAAAACAACATCACATTATTCATATTGAGCAACAACTGTCCCGTTGATGGGACAGTGATCCATATTAAGAAGTGAATATTTGGTTTGATTAATTGAAAATGCTGTTGAGTATCGAGTGTGCTCCTAATCGTGTGTGTGTGTGTTTCAACAGGCATCCGCTCATGGGATGTGGACCTGACAGCCTGTAACCTGGATGAGCAACTCAAGCTATTTGTGTCGCGACACTCTGCCTTCTTCTCAGAGGAAATAAAAGGTAAGGAGAATTTGGGGACTTTCCCCACCACTGACCTCTGAAATGAAACATGTACATTCATCTGTCATATTTTTTTAACCTTTTATTTAACCTCTCTCTGTGTGGTCATATTTTACCAATTTATGTATGATGTATTAAAAGTGCCTGTAGTCTCTGCAGGTTAAGACCACATTGCTTTGGCCCATGTACAGAGCCTTCAGAAAGTATTCACACCCCTTGACTGATTCACATTTTGTTGTTACAGCCTGAATTTAAAATGGTTAAATTGAGATGTTTTGTCACTGGCCTACACACAATACCCCATAATCTTAGTGGAATTATGTTTTTAGAACAAGTCTGATAATAAGTTGCATGGACTCGCTCTGTGTGCAATGATAGTCATTCAAAAAATCATATTAAACATTATCTCATCTCTGTACCCCACAAATACAATTCTGTAAGCTCCCTAAGTCGAGCAGTGGATTTCAAACACAGATTCAACCACAAAGACCAGGGATGTTTTCCAATGTTTCGCAAGAAGGGCCACTCTGGTAGATGTGCAAAAATATATGTATCAATATTTTTATAAAAAACATAAAAAGCAGACATCGAATATCCCTTTGAGCTTGTTGAAGTTATCAATTATAATTTTGATAGTGTGTCAGTACACCCAGTCACTACAAACGTACAGGCGTCCTTCCTAATTTTTGCCGGAAAGGAAAGAAACTGCTCAGGGATTTTACCATGAGGCCAATGGTGACTTTAAAAGAGTTAGTTTAATGGCTTTGATAGGAGACAACGTTGGAACAAAGAAGCATGTACAGAATAGAAATATTCCAAAACATTCATCCTGTTTGAACCAAGGCACTGAAGTAATACTGCAAATGTGGCAGAGCACTTAACTTTTTGTCCTTAATGATAGAAAGTGTTATAAAAATGTAACCACTAGTGGTTAGAGCGTTGGACCAGTAACCGAAAGGTTGCTGGATCGAATCCCTGAGCTGACAAGGTAAAAATCTGTCCTTCTCCCCCTGAATAAGGCATTTAACCCACTATTCCCCGGTACGCCGACATTGTAAGTAAGAATTTGTTCTTAACTGACATGCTAGTTAAATAAAGTTTATGTTTTTAGGCAAATCCCATACAACGTAGGGGTGGCTGCATCATGTTATGGGTATGCTTGTAATTGTTAAGGACTGGAGAGTTTTTCAGTATTAAAATACACAATGGAGCTAAGCACAGTCAAAATCCTAGAGGAAAACCTGGTTGTCTGCTTTCCATCAGACACTGGGAGATGAGTTCACATTTCAGCAGGACCATTTAAAACACAAAGCGAAATCTACGCTGCTTATCAAGAAGACAGAGAATATTCCTGAATGGCCGACTTAGTTTCGACTTCAGTCTACTTGAAAATCTATGGCAAGACCTGAAATTTGTCTAGCAATGATCAATGACCAATTTGACAGAGCTTGAAGAATTTTGAAAATAATAATGTTGCAAAATCCAGGTGTTACATGTATAGACTACTTATCTAATATATATATATATATATTTTTTTTTTACAAATGTTTTTACACTTTGACTTTAGTATTTTGTGTAGATCGATGACAATTAAATCAATGTAATCCCACTTTGTGACACAACAAAATGTGGAAAAAGTCAGTGTGTGAATACTTTCTGACTGCACTGTATGTTAACAAAGCATGTAAAAGTGGTTGAAGGGATGATGTTAATGGTTGTCTCTCTTTATGTAGTTTTGTCTCTTGTGATGTTTTTTTTAAATCCCTGCCCCTGCAGGAGGTCTTTTACCTTTTGGTTGGCAGTCATTGTAAATAAGAATTTGTTCTTACTGACTTGCCTTGTTAAATAAAAATTCAAGCCTATTGAAGATTAGATGCTTCATACACTGTTCGTTTTTATTGTCAACTGCTCTTGCATCATTGCTTGGATCCATAATCTCAAGTCAGTCTGCCTTGGTTGAACAGACTGGTACCAGCAACTTTATGGGGTGCTTTTCCAAGATGGAATTGGGTGTGTTAGGCAGCTGAGTGAACAGCTGAAATCCTCATCACCCCTAAACTACCATGCCATTCTGTTTCTTTCAAACTTATGACTCACACGTGAATGCCTGCTGTTCTTTTAGTAATGTTCTCCAACTCCTTTTTGAATGTTTCTTCTGTCAGTCTATTAAATGAGTCCCATTGAATATCTGTGTGAATGCTGTTCATGACCCACTTTTCAAACTTGACAGCTGTGAAATTGAGAACACAATATGGAAAAGAAAAAAAAACATTACACATTTTCTGTGCAACACACTGTTACATCCCATGACGATCACAATTCTCAGAGAAGCCATAATAAGCATAAATTAGTAAAACATTCTAAATGGTAGGAGTAGGTTGCTTTAAATGAGAATATCCATTCCAAAGAATTCTATGCTTTGCAATTCATTAATATAATTATATGGTCATTCATCCACACAAACCCACACATACCATGCTCCAACCAACTGAGCCATTGGAACCACCTATAACTTCCAGTTCCCATTCTCATGTTATTCACTGTTAGGTGTGTGTCCGTCCCTGGGCTTCCTCCCTGCTGTTGGCATGCTAGGCCACAGTGGTTAGCAACACGGTGGTGCCCTGGGACTAGACGTTTGCGTGTGGAGAGGCTATATCTAGCAGATCAGCAGTAGCAGCACTTAGATGGACTGACCGTTGGCGGATTAGAAAGTCTGTCTTGCTCGGCAGGTCAGGTGCTGCTCAGCCTGGCAAACACCAGATATTACATTCGCTCAGCGTCTTCACACTCCAGTGGAGATGGAGCCTGCTTCCTTCCCCACCAGAGGTTTCTATCTCATGATAACTCCATCTAATTGCTGTAAAGACTCATTGAACTTAGCATATTCATCTGATATCTACACTGAACAAAAATATAAATGCAACATCCAATAATGTCAAATATTTTAGTGAGTTATATTTCATATAAGGAAGTTAGTCAATTAAAATAAATAAATTAGGACCTAATCTATGGATTTAAAATGACTAGGAATACAGATACCCTAAACAAAAAGGTAGGGGCGAACACTATTTACTGCAAGTTGGTCAGGCTGTTGATTGTGGCCTGTGGAACGTTTTACCACTCCTCTTCAATGGTTGTGCGAAGTTGCTGGTTATTGGGGGAACTGGAACACGCTGTCGTACATGTTGATCTGGAGCATACCAAACTTGCTCTATGGGTGACGCCTGGTGAGTATGCAGTCCATGGACGAACTGGGACATTTTCAGTCTCCAGGAATTGTACAGAACCTTGCAACATGGGTCCTTGGACTCTCATGCTGAAACACAAGGTGATGACTGCAGATGAATGGCACAGATCTCGTTACGGTATCTCTGTGCATTGCCATCGATAAAATGCAATTGCCAAATTGCCATCGATAAAATGCAATTGTGTTTGTTGTCCATAGCTTATACCTGCCCATACCGTAACCCCAATCGCCACCATGGGGCACTCTGTTCAATGTTGACATCAGCAAACTGCACGTCCACACAATGCTATATACGCTGTCTGTCATCTGCCCGGTACAGTTGCAACCGGGATTCATCCATGAAGAGTACACTTCTCCAGCATGCCAGTGGCCTTTGAAGGTGAGACTTTGCCCACTGAAGTCCGTTAAGACGCAGAACTGCAGTCAGATCAAGACCCCGGTGAGGACGACGAGCTTCCCTGAGATGTTTTCTGACAGTTTGTGCAGACATTATTTGGTTTTGCGCAGTTTCATCACCTGTCCGGGTGACTGGTCTCAGACAATCTCGCAGTTATATAAGCCAAATATGGAGGTCATGGGCTGGCGTGGTCACACATGGTCTGCCGTTGTGAGGCCAGTTGGACGTGCTGCCAAATTCTCTAAAATAACATTGGAAGAGGCTTATGGTAGAGAAATAAACATTTAACTTCTCCAGCAACAGCTCTAGTGGACAGTAATGCAGTCAGCATGCCAATTGCATGCTCCCTCCCTCAACTTGAGACATCTGTGGTGTTGTGTGACAAAAATGCCCAGCACAAGGTGCACCTGTTTATTTAGCTTCTTGATATGCCACACCTGCCAGGTGGATAGATTCTTGGCAAAGGAGAAATCCTTTTAACTGGAATGTAAACACATTTGTGCACAACATTTTGAGAAATAAGATTTCTGTGCATATGGAACATTTCTGTGCTCTTTTATTCCAGTTCATGGGACCAACACTTTACATGTAGCATGTACATTTATCTATCATCCAGGTAATCGACAATACAATCTGGGAAAATTATACAAATGATGTTGAGAAAAAGCTTTGATTGCCTTTACTTCTCCTTAGTCGCCAGCCTTGGTTGGAGGTTATGGCAGAAAGCGTGTGCCCTCTTATTATGTTGTGGACACTGCATTACCATTCATCAACGTTTTCGCCACCGGCTGTTGTTCTCGTAACACTGAGAAACTTAACTCAGCTGACTGAATACTGCTTGTGTATTTCTGTTAATGCAAAACACAACCAAACAAATACTCTTCTGTTGGAAAATGAGAGCATTCAAGAAGAATATGAAACTAACGTTTGCATAACATTCCAAGTGGATTGCAGAACCCTTTGACGAAGACTACCCCTTGGTCCCATTTGACTCTTCATCAGTTCTGGAGTGGTGTGTGTGTGTGCGCACACATGTGGCATTCTCCCCATTTTCAATCTTGTTTGCGGTACCTTTCGTTCAGTGACCATTCTCAGCAGCACTAAAAGGACTTTGACACTGCATTTTGAAAGCATCCTTTCTGCTTTTCACTCCATATGATCGAAAAACATTTAACTTCTCCAGCAACAGCTCTAGTGGACAGTAATGCAGTCAGCATGCCAATTGCATGCTCCCTCCCTCAACTTGAGACATCTGTGGTGTTGTGTGACAAAAATGTAGGGGGACTGGGGTGGTTTACTGGCTGCCTTGGTTACGTGAGCAGCTGGTCCACTCCCAGCAACATGTCATGTAGCTCCTCATGTGATTTACAGCGTAGATTTTTAAAAACCTGCCTCTATCCCAGCATAGTGCACTGCAGACACATGGGATGGTGGGGGGGGGGGGTGGCTGTCAGTGTCCCTGTGTGTAATTATGCATTCCTGTGAAATATTGAAGCAGTGCTTTTGCAGGGTTGGATTTGGTGGCTGGGGAGGGGGGGGGGGGGGTAGAGTGTTTGGATACACCTGCAAATGGCAAACCTTAAGGAATTACAATTCACCTCAGAAGTAATGGTTACAGAGGAGACTCATCACATCTGAAATATGGCAGCATCTTAAGCATATTCCTTTACCAAAACCCTAATTCAATTATTTTACACAATTGCTACATATTGTGACTCATCCAGAGTTGAAGAGTAAAGGCAGAAAATGGAACTGTGCAGCTTTTTCCTTTCAGCCATATTGCTGTGAATATTTCGGGCCACTTTCAGCCTTGTTTTCAAGCAGAGTAGAATTATACATTGCAGTGTGTATATGTACAATGAGAACCTGACCGTGGAAGAAAGGATCTGCTCCAAGGGACGAATGGTGCCAAAGCCCAGAGAGCCATCAAAGATGAGAGATGGGCAATTCCACAGTAACAGAGTGATGCTGAGATTGCGATTTTTCACTTTAAAATGTATGTCAAGTAAAAACACTAATTACAAAGTTAAATAAACCATACAGCTCCATGCGCAAAGACTACTTTGAACAATTTCCACAAAGTTTTATAAAAACACATTTACTTGAAGAGCAATGCAGATGCAAAGTTTGGTAACAGAATGAAGGCGCCAACAGCACAATCTGTCATTCTGTTACCAAACTTTGCATCTGCACTGTTCTTCAAGGAAATGTGTTTTTGTAAAACAAACTGTAGAAAATTAAGTCATCCTTGTGCATAATTTTAAAATGTTCCTTGTGCATCACTCCATTATTGTGGAATTGCACATATCATGAAGGCAGGGTCATCTGGGGAAGAAAGCGTGGATTTTGTTGTAGGGTAATCCTTTGCTTAAAAGTCATGCTGTGGTGGTTTTAATTTGCCTCCGTCCAACGTGGTGGTGAGTCGGATGTTGCCCTGGGTGCCCCTCAACTTTGTCCCTGCAGGGGGCACAGATCCCTGATAGGACAGGGCTCAACCAGACACACAGCATGTGGAAAAGGCGGAGGTGGTCTTGAGAGCCTTGGTAGCCAGGTAGTCTCAACACTTTTGGTAAATAAATTCATTCTGAGTTGGATTCACACTAATAAACCAATAAATACAATATCTGGTCAGGGGCCTTGATAAATTGTTCAAAATAGAATTAAGATAATTATTTGCTTCCTTGTGCTATTGTGTTCTCTGGGGAAAAGCCTAGGCCATGCAGCTGTTACAATGGCACCATGCTAGCACAACTAGCTTGACAGGAAGGAAGAAAGTGCTTCCTCATGTTTTCGGTTTCGTCTCTACACAAGGGTCAAGGTTGGAGGTGGGGCCCTCTCTTTGATCATGTCTCTTTTACACATGCTGGTGACTGTAAAAAAATGGTTCCTCTTCTCGCAGCACAGGAAATAGGGTGGGCTGTTGTAATGAGAGGAGGGGTTGGAGGTTGGTACGCTAATGACATTGGGGGGGGGGGTCAAATGTAAATAGTACAGTGGCCATTTGATTAATTGTTCAGCAGTCTTATGGCTTGGGGATAGAAGCTGTTTAGGAGCCTTTTTGTCCTAGACTTGGTGCTCCAGAATCGCTTGCCATTCGAAAGCAGAGAACAATCTGACTTGGGTGAATGGTGAGTCTGACAATTTTATGGGCTTTACTCTTGACACCGCCTGTTATAGGTCCTGGATGGTAGGAATCTTGGCCCCAGTGATTTCCTGGGCAGTACGCACTACCCTCTGTAGCGCCTTACCGAGCAGTTGCCATACCAGGCGGTGATGCAACCTATCAGAATGTTCTCGATGGTGTGGCTGTAGAACTTTTTGAGCGTCTGTGGACCCATGATTAATCTTTGCAGTCTCCTCATGTGAGAAGGTTTTGTTGTGTCCTCCTCACGACTGTCTTGGTGTGTTGGGACAATTCTAGTTTGTTGGTTATGTGGACACCAATGAACTTGAAGCTCTCAACCTTCTCCTACAGCCCCGCCGATGTTAATGGGTACCTGTTCGCCTTTTCCTGTTGTCCACGATCAGCTCCTTTGTCTTGATCACGTTGAGGGGAGAGGTTGTGGTCCTGGCACCACACTGCCAGTTCTCTGACCTCCCTATAGGCTTTCTCATCATTGTCAGTGATCAGGCCTACCACTGTCGTGTCGTCTGCAAACTTGTTGATGGTGTTGGAGTCGTGTGATGAGCTTTGAGGGTACTATGGTGTTGAACGCTGAGCTGTAGTCAATTCAAATCAAATCAAATTGTATTTGTCACATACACATGGTTAGCAGATGTTAGTGCGAGTGTAGCGAAATGCTTGTACTTCTAGTTCCGACAATGCTATAATAACCAAGTAATCTAGTTAACAATTCCAAAACTACTACCTTATAGACACAAAGTGTAAGGGGATAAAGAATATGTACATAAAGACATATGAATGAGTGATGGTACAGAGCGGCATAGGCAAGATACAGTAGATGGTATTGAGTGCAGTATATACATATGAGATGAGTATGTAAACAAAGTGGCATAGTTTAAGTGGCTAGTGATACATGTATTACATAAGGATGCAGTAGATGATATAGAGTACAGTATATACGTATACATATGAGATTAATAATGTAGGGTATGTAAACATTATATTAGGTAGCATTGTTTAAAGTGGCTAGTGATATATTTTACATCATTTCCCATTATTAAAGAGGCTGGAGTTGAGTCAGTGTGTTGGCAGCAGCCACTCAATGTTAGTGGTGGCTGTTTAACAGTCTGATGGCCTTGAGATAGCTGTTTTTCAGTCTCTCGGTCCCAGCTTTGATGCACCTGTACTGACCTCGCCTTCTGGATGATAGCGGGGTGAACAGGCAGTGGCTCGGGTGGTTACTGTCCTTGATTATCTTTATGGCCTTCCTGTGACATCGGGTGGTGTAGGTGTCCTGGAGGGCAGGAAGTTTGCCCCCGGTGATGCGTTGTGCAGACCTCACTACCCTCTGGAGAGCCTTACGGTTGTGGGCGGAGCAGTTGCCGTACCAGGCGGTGATACAGCCCGACAGGATGCTCTCGATTGTGCATCTGTAGAAGTTTGTAAGTGCTTTTGGTGACAAGCCGAATTTCTTCAGCCTTCTGAAGTTGAAGAGGCGCTGCTGCGCCTTCTTCACGATGCTGTCTATGTGGGTGGACCTATTCAGTTTGTCTGTGATGTGTACGCCGAGGAACTTAAAACTTACTACCCTCTCCACTACTGTTCCATCGATATGGATAGGGGGGTGTTCCCTCTGCTGTTTCCTGAAGTCCACAATCATCTCCTTAGTTTTGTTGACGTTGAGTGTGAGGTTATTTTCCTTACACCACACTCCGAGGGCCCTCACCTCCTCCCTGTAGGCCGTCTCGTCGTTGTTGGTAATCAAGCCTACCACTGTTGTGTCGTCCGCAAGCTTGATGATTGAGTTGGAGGCGTGCGTGGCCACGCAGTCGTGGGTGAACAGGGAGTACCGGAGAGGGCTCAGAACGCACCCTTGTGGGGCACCAGTGTTGAGGATCAGCGGGGTGGAGATGTTGTTGCCTACCCTCACCACCTGGGGGCGGCCCGTCGGGAAGTCCAGTACCCAGTTGCACAGGGCGGGGTCGCGACCCAGGGTCTCGAGCTTGATGATGAGCTTGGAGGGCACTATGGTGTTAAATGCCGAGCTCTAGTCGATGAACAGCATTCTCACATCGGTATTCCTCTTGTCCAGATGGTTTAGGGCAGTGTGGTTGAGATTGCATCGTCTGTGGACCTATTTGGGCGGTAAGCAAATTGGAGTGGGGGTAGGGTGTCAGGTAGGGTGGAGGTGATATGGTCCTTGACTAGTCTCTCAAAGCACTTCATGATGACTGAAGTGTGAGTGCTATGCGGCGGTAGTCGTTTAGCTCAGTTACCTTAGTTTTCTTGGGCCCTCTTGAAGCATGTGGGAACAACAGACTGGGATAGCGATTGATTGAATATGTTCGTAAACACACCAGCCAGCTGGTCTGCGCATGCTCTGAGGGTGCGGCTGGGGATGCCGTCTGGGCCTGCAGCCTTGCGAGGGTTGACACGTTTAAATGTTTTCCTCACGTTGGCTGCAGTGAAGGAGAGTCCGCATGTTTTAGTTGCGGGCAGTGTCAGTGGCACTGTATTGTCCTCAAAGCGGGCAAAAAAGTTATTTAGTCTGCCTGGGAGCAAGACATCCCGGTCCGTGACAGTGCTGGTTTTCTTTTTGTAATCAGTGATTGACTGTAGATCCTGCCACATACCTCTTGTGTCTGAGCTGTTGAATTGAGATTCTACTTTGTCTCTATACTGACGCTTAGCTTGTTTGATTGCCTTGCGGAGGGAATAGTTACACTGTTTGTATTCCGTCATGTTTCCAGTCACCTTGCCCTGATTAAAAGCAGTGGTTCGCGCTTTCAGTTTCACGCAAATGCTGCCACCAATCCACGGTTTCTGGTTTGAGAATGTTTTAATCGTTGCTATGGGAACGACATTCTTCAACGCACGTTCTAATGAACTCGCACACAGAATCAGCGTATTTGCCAATGTTGTCGTCTGACGCAATACGGAACATATCCCAGTCCACGTGATGGAAGCAGTCTTGGAGTGTGGAATCAGATTGGTCGGACCAGCGTTGAACAGAACTGTCTGTAGGCAGGGATCAACAAAATGGAGTCGTGGTCAGCTTTTCCGAAAGGAGGGCGGGGCAGGGCCTTATATGCGTCGCGGAGTGAATGAATAGCATTCTCACATAGGTGTTCCCTTTGTCCAGGTGGGAAAGGGCAGTGTGGAGTGCAATAGACATTGCATCACCTGTGGATCTGTTTGGGCCTTATGGAAATTGGAGTGGGTCTAGGGTTTCTGGGATAAGTGTGTTGATATGAGCCATTTACCAGCCTTTCAGAGCACTTCATGGCCATGGACGTGAGTGCTACGGGTCTGTAGTCATTTTCGTCAGGTTGCCATTGTGTTCATGGGCACAGGGACTATGGTGGTCTGCTTGAAACAGCCTTTCAAAGCACTTCATGGCAACCAATGTGAGTGCTATGGGGTGGTAATCATTTAGGCAGGTTAACTTCGCTTCCTTTGACTAGGGTGGTCTGAAACATGTAGTTATTACAGACTCGGTCAGGGAGAGGTTGAAAATGTCAGTGAAGACACTTGCCATTTCGTCAGCGCATGCTTGCAGTACACGTCATGGTAATCCGTCTGCCCCTCTGCTTTGAATGTTGACATGTTTAAAGGTCTTGCTCACATGGACTACCAAGAGCGTTATCACAGTCATCCAGAACAGCCGGTGCTCTCGTGCATGCTTCCATGTTGCTTCGATGTTTTCCCTAATGGGGATGGTAACACCTTAGCTACTACCCTAATGGGGGTGGTAAACGCCTTAGCTACTACCCTAATGGGGGTGGTAACGCTTTAGTTACTTTCCTAATGGGGTGGTAATCAATTTCAATGCTCAATACCTGTTAGCACATATGACTACCGCAAGCAACAATCACATTCTTCTTGACTGGCTGGACCATCTACACCAACCACCTGACTTTGACTGGGCCTTTGGGTAACTGTCCACTCTGTTTTGGATCTACTGAGCTTTTGGTTAATGTGCATTTGCGCTGTTGTTCATATGTTAACCTGTTACGACGAGCAATCCCGTATCCGGGAGCGTAATTATAGCCTCAAGCTCATTACCATAACGCAACGTTAACTATTCATGAAAATCGCAAATGAAATGAAATAAATATATTGGCTCACACGCTTAGCCTTTTGTTAACAACACTGTCATCTCAGATTTAAAAAAAAAATGCTTTTCAGCCATAGCTACACAAGCATTTGTGTAAGAGTATTGATAGCTAGCATAGCATTAAGCCTAGCATTCAGCAGGCAACATTTTCACAAACAAAAGCATTCAAATAAAATCATTTACCTTTGAAGAACTTCGGATGTTTTCAATGAGGAGACTCTCAGTTAGATAGCAAATGTTCAGTTTTTCCAAAAATAATATTTGTGTAGGAGAAATCACTCCGTTTTGTTCATCACGTTTGGCTAAAAAAAGAAAATTCAGTCATTACAACGCAAACTTTTTTCAAAATTAACTCCATAATATCGACAGAAACATGGCAAACGTTGTTTAGAATCAATCCTCAAGGTGTTTTTCACATATCTATTCGATAAGTCACTCGTGGCAGTTTGGTTTCTCCTCTGTTCAAAATGGAAAAATGCACGCACCTGGAGATTACGCAATAGTTTCGACGGAGGACACCGAGCGGACGCCTGGTAAATGTAGTCTCTTATGGTCAATTTTCCAATGATATGCCTACAAATACGTCACAATGCTGCAACCACCTTGGGGAAACGACAGAAAGTGTAGGCTCTCTCCTTGCGCATTCACAGCCATATACAGAGCCATTGGAACACAGCGCCTCAAATCTGGCTCACTTCCTGTATGAAATTTCATCTTGGTTTCGCCTGTAGCATTAGTTCCGTAGCACTCACAGACAATATCTTTGCAGTTTTGGAAACGTCAGTGTTTTCTTTCCAAAGCTGTAATTTATATGCATAGTCGAGCATCTTTTTGTGACAAAATACCTTGTTTAAAACGGGAACGTTTTTCATCCAAAAATGAAATACTGCCCCCAGAGGTTCAAGCGGTTAAGACATGGTGCGTTAAGTGACAGCTTCAATAGTGATAATGGATACACTCCAGAGACTTTGGTCTTTTGTCGGCTTCTCTTCAACTATAGGCTTGGCTAGTCATAAATTGCTTGTGCAGTTACTTTTTGAGTTATTCCTCTATCTCGCTGGAAGTCCTTTCTTCCCCTCCCACAGCCTTATAATGTGTCTATATAACCCATAAAAAACATTGTCCCTGCTTTCTGCCAGGACTTCCATGATTATTTGACCTTTTAGAGCATGTAGCCCCAGTTGTGAAACCGTTTCACCACCCCTCCCATTTCGTCTTGTGAGTTGTTGTGGCAAATTGTTGGCTAAATGGAGATGTTTGGTGCAGTGCATGAGTGAATGTCCCTTGTATTCTGGCATGTGATGCAGTAGGAGTGTGGATCACAGGTTGTTTTTTCAGCCTGAATAGCCTCAGTATGTCATTGCAGCTGTTGGAGCATGGGAATAACTAGAATTATTAACAAATATAGCCTAAAACAAAAACATATGATATTTCAAAAGCTTTGCCTTCGTTTCTTTTGAGTTGTATAGCATTATTGTGTAGATGTTGGCTTTTTTTGGTAACCAATTTGTTTTTGTTTTGTCTTATTCAAGACCGTTGAATCAATACCATTCGAACTACTGGTAAGTCATGTTTTGTTGAGACCGTCATTTGGGGTATTTTGTTCTTGTCTCATTTCAGTACCTTGCCTGGTGTTTGTCCTATTCTCTCTTCAGACCTGCACTGAAAGCTACAGTCAGACTGCTGGCCCAGGGTTTATCTTTAGGCTATGCAAAGCTCTGTGCCTTAATGTAATCGCCGTTGTTGCCTTCTCTTTAGAGTCATTCCACCCAGGGAAGTGTCTATAGACTGGTTGATTCTGGCTATGCTCAAGACTTAAGTGTACACTGAAGGCCTCTACATTTGCTAAACGGTTTACTGTAAGATCTTTCAGATTGGATTTTGACTTCTGATTTGCACAACCTGTTCAACCATTTTAGTGGATGCATAGTCTGTTATTCACAAACTCTTCACATATAGCCTACTGTCATTAGCCTGCATGGGCAGTTTCATTCAGACCATCTGTCTCTTTTAGTGTAGTCTGTAAATGAGACTAATTGCCTGCCGGTCTAAAGGAACAGGCTATGTTCCTTTTTTAACCCCTCATCTCCTGGAGGCCGCCTTTTCGCTTCTCCTTACTCTCAGATTTCTGACCATTTCCCTCCTTCCTTCTAGGTCAGAGGACACTGCAGCATGGTGGAGATGTTCTGGATACCCAGGTGATGGTTAACCCATCCCATGAGTTGGTCTGCTCAGAGGTGAGTCCTAATTAGTCTAAATCTCTCACTGTTAGCATCAGACCTTGTTGTTGAAGTCTTTATTCAGTTTAAAGGTATGCTGTGGGTAGTCTATAGTTAATTTCCCAGTATTTTAAAATGAATATGTTCAGAATGATAAAATCACATCTTTATGAAAGTCAGTATTACATAGTATTAAAGTATTTTTACACTTTTATTTACACTCCTTCTGTGTAGTTGACCCCCCCCAAAAAATAACATATTTATATTTTGTTTTTAGGGCTGCAATCCCGTTAACGGGATGATATGACAACAGTGCAGGGCACCAAATTCAAAACAACAGAAATCTCATAGATAAAATTCCTCAAACATACATGTATTTTATACCGTTTTAAAGGTAATCTTGTTGTTAATCCCACCACAGTGTCCGATTTCAAATAGGCTTTACAGCGAAAGCACCACAAACGATTATGTTAGGTGACCACCTACTCACAGAAAAATTCAGCCTTTTTTCCAGCCAAAGAGAGGAGTCACAAAAAGCACAAATAGAGATCAAATTAATCACTAACCTTTGATCTTCATCAGATGACACTCATAGGACTTCATGTTACACAATACATGTATGTTCTGTTTGATAAAGTTCATATTTATATATAAAAATCTCAGTATACATTGGCGCGTTATGTTCACCAGTTCCAAAAACATCCGGTGATATTACAGAGAGCACATCATTTTACAGAAATACTCATTATAAATGTCGATAAATACAATTGTTAGCCATGGAAATACAGATATACCTCTCCTTAACCTGTTAAGTCGACCCTCTACTTTTTCGAACATTCTGTTAAAAATCGCGCAACATTTCAGCGCCCTGCTACTCATGCCAGGAATATAGTATATGCATATTATTAGTATGTGTGGATAGCAAACACTCTGATGTTTCTAAAACTGGTTAAATCACGGCTGTGACTTTAACAGAGCGTGAGTTTCATCGAATAGCGTAGGAAAACCTGATCACTGAAAGTGGAAATAAATATCCTTGCGCTTACTTCCAGGAATTGTTCAAAGTGAACCGAATTACATGAGACCGAGGTTTCAGTGCCTACAGCTACCACACGCTGTCTAGAGTCTTGTCATTTGATTCGCAATTGATTCTTGGTCTAACCGGTTCAAGGGAACTCCTTCCCTACGTTCTCCGACCGGATGTTTTGGTCGAGCTCTCTCGGCCATGTTTTTTTTCCAAACGACACCTATAGAAGTTACATCGCCTCCTGATGAATTGTATCGCTTATTAACGTGTACTAATACCTAAAGTTGCATTACAAAAGGATTTCGAAATGTTTTGTGAAAGTTTATCGTCGACTTTTTGAATTTAAAAAAATGACGTTACGTTATGAAACGCTCTTTTTTTTCATTTATCACACAGTCTACATAGAACGATATCTAGGCTATATATGGACCGATTTAATCGGAAAAAAAGACCCAATAGTGATTATGGGACATCTAGGAGTGCCAACAAAGAAGATGGTCAAAGGTAATGAATGTTTTATATTTTATTGTGCGGTTTGTGTAGCGCCGAATATGGTAATTATTTTGTTTACGTCCCCTGCGGGTCTTTTGTGGTGTTACATGCTATCAGATAATAGCTTCTCATGCTTTCGCCGAAAAGCATTAAAAAAAATCTGACCTGTTGCCTGGATTCACAACGAGTGTAGCTTTAATTCAATACCCTGCATGTGTATTTTAATGAACGTTTGAGTTTTAACTAATACTATTAGCTTGCATTTCTAGAGCTCTAGATGGGACGCCTGCGTGCCAGGTAGGAGCAAGTGGTTAATGCAACCGCTGTGTCAGATTTCAAAAAAAACTTTACGTAAAAAGCAAACCATGCAATAATCTGAGACTGCGCTCAGAAAATAAATCAAATTATCCGCCATGTTGGAGTCAACAGAAATCAGAAATCACATTATAAATATTCCTTTACCTTTGACGATCTTCATCAGAATGCACTCCCAGGAATCCTAGTTCCACAATAAATCCTTGATTTGTTTGATATAATGTACATTATTTATGTCCAAGTAGCTACTTTTGTTAGTGCGTTTTAGTACACAAATCCAAACGCTCGTGCAGGTCCATCCGAACGTCGGACGAAAACTTCAAAAAGTTAGTTTGACAAGTTTCGACCTGTAATATATCTTTAGGATGTTGTAATCATAAATCTTCATTAAAGTTCCAACTGGAGAATTCCTATGTCTGTAGAAAAGCCATGGAACGCAGGTCGCAATCATGTGAAATGCGCGTGACCAGAACCTGGCTCTCTGCCAGACCACTGACTCAAAGAGCTCCCATCTGGCTCCACAACACAGAAGCCTCATTCAAGTTTCTAAAGACGGTTGACATCTAGTGGAAGCCCTAGGAAGTGCAACTTTATCCATATCCCACTGTGTATTCAATAGGGGCTGGGTTGAATATCGACCAACCTCAGATTTCCCACTCCCTGTTTGGATTTCTTCTCAGGTTTTTGCCTGCCATATGAGTTCTGTTATACTCACAGACATCATTCAAACAGTTTTAGAAACTTCAGAGGGGTTTCTATCCAAATGTACTAATAATATGCATATATTAGCTTCTGGGACTGAGGAGCAGGCTGTTGACTCTGGACACCTCTGGGCACCTTTCATCCAAGCTACTCAATACTGCCCCTGCAGCCATAAGAAGTTAATGAGAGAATTGGTTGACATTTTCATTGTAGTCGATGGCAAGTGATGACTCAGAGCAAAATGTCTACAAATTTTCTCTGTAATTAAACAAAATATCAACATTTTTTTAACCTCGCCTTGAAGTAATCTTTGATTATTGTTCAATTTACATTTACATTTAAGTCATTTAGCAGACGCTCTTATCCAGAGCGACTTACAAATTGGTGCATTTACCTTATGACATCCAGTGGAACAGCCACTTTACAATAGTGCATCTAAATATTTTAAGGGGGGTGAGAAGGATTACTTTATCCTATCCTAGGTATTCCTTAAAGAGGTGGGGTTTCAGGTGTCTCCGGAAGGTGGTGATTGACTCCGCTGTCCTGGCGTCGTGAGGGAGTTTGTTCCACCATTGGGGAGCCAGAGCAGTGAACAGTTTTGACTGGGCTGAGCGGGAACTGTACTTCCTCAGTGGTAGGGAAGCGAGCAGGCCAGAGGTGGATGAACGCAGTGCCCTTATTTGGGTGTAGGGCCTGATCAGAGCCTGGAGGTACTGAGGTGCCGTTCCCCTCACAGCTCCGTAGGCAAGCACCATGGTCTTGTAGCGGATGCGAGCTTCAACTGGAAGCCAGTGGAGAGAGCGGAGGAGCGGGGTGACGTGAGAGAACTTGGGAAGGTTGAACACTAGACGGGCTGCGGCGTTCTGGATGAGTTGTAGGGGTTTAATGGCACAGGCAGGGAGCCCAGCCAACAGCGAGTTGCAGTAATCCAGACGGGAGATGACAAGTGCCTGGATTAGGACCTGTGCCGCTTCCTGTGTGAGGCAGGGTCGTACTCTGCGGATGTTGTAGAGCATGAACCTACAGGAACGGGCCACCGCCTTGATGTTAGTTGAGAACGACAGGGTGTTGTCCAGGATCACGCCAAGGTTCTTAGCGCTCTGGGAGGAGGACACAATGGAGTTGTCAACCGTGATGGCGAGATCATGGAACGGGCAGTCCTTTCCCGAGAGGAAGAGCAGCTCCGTCTTGACGAGGTTCAGCTTGAGGTGGTGATCCGTCATCCACACTGATATGTCAATAGCAATTTTACTAAGGTTTGCTCTGCTTTGCATAGCTATTGCTTTGTTCTGAGATGGAAAGAATCCAATTTCTCATATGCCATCTGCACTACACACTGCCATTGCATAACATGCTTCTTTTCCCTGCCATCTGGCTCTCATTTCATACTGGAAATCAAATTGTTATGCTGCTGTAATGATTCACAAAACCCTCCTCACACCAACATAATCTCCTTTAGCCGGTGCCTGATGCTTAATGCACTTGTGATATTTTAGAATGCATTAAATAGAGAAATATAAAGTTGGTCTCTGGCTTTATCTTTGTTCTCTGCAAGCGTATCTGCTGGTAGTTTCAGGTATTTGTTTTTCAATGTTAAGCTTGAACAAAGTTTGCAGTAGGCTTAGTACTGGATATGTAAACAGGAATTCTCTAAATATTTTCTTGGGGAAAGGATGGGTGAGGTGAGGATTTTTCCACATTGAAGTGCTGCTTTTCACAGCTTGAGATTATTTGTGGAAACATCTATGAGTGTGTCCTTGTGTTTTGATATCTTGATTACATTGTATACCTTTTAAATGTGGGTTGTTTGTGGCCTTTGGTATGCATTTAATTTGGATCAAAATGAAGGTCTTATCTGGCCATAACATAATGCCATTTAGCCTTTTTATCATATTGTAGACTGTAGGCTTCAATGAGAGGCCTTGTTTATCTGTGTGTTCTGTAACACCAACACGGTCTATACTATTGACCTATTTGGAGTAGTAAAGGCTACTAAATGGAGTTTAATTTTCATGACTTTCTTTCCATTTCACTAGGTGCTCCGGCTTATATCTGATGTGTCTCGCCACAAGTTGTTGGTTCTTGCTGGACAATGTGTTGAAGATGCAGGAGATCTTGTCTTACAAACAGGATGTTTCTCTCTGAGTGACTTCATTCACATATTTGCTGATGAGGAGGTGAATTCATATTTTACTGTAATATTCATTCAAGTTACAGATCAATCTAAACTAAATCTAAGCTGGTGAAGAGATTTACATCAAACCATTCTATCTCCTTGAACAGATTGGAGAGTTGTTGAGCTCTGCAGATCCCACACAAAAAGCTAACCTCACGCTGAGTTGTCCCAACTCTGGGGTGTGGAAGAACTCTGTGTTGGAGAAACACAACCTACAAGACTTCATCAACATCAAAACAAACCCACCATCAGTGCTACCTGAAATGGAAGGTCTGCAAGAGTTCACAGAATACCTCTCAGAGTCCTTGGAGCCACAGTCTCCGTTTGAGCTGCTAGAGCCCCCCAGTACTGTGGGCTTCCTCAAACTCTCCCGCCCCTGCTGCTATGTATTTCCAGGTGGGAGAGGAGACTCGGCCTTCTTTGCTGTTAATGGTTTCAACGTTCTGGTCAATGGTGGGTCAGATCCTCGCTCCTGTTTCTGGAAACTGGTTAGACATTTGGACAGAGTTGACTCCCTGCTCCTCACTCACATTGGGGCTGACAATCTGCCAGGGGTGAACAGTCTTCTCCAAAGGAAAGCATTAGAACTGGAGGAGGAACATTCTACTGACTCTCAGATCAATGAGGACTGGATGAAAAATCTTATTTCCCCTGAGATTGGGGTCATTTTCCTTAATGCTCCAGAGAGATTGAAGTCATTCCGGAGTGATCCCAAAGAACTGCGGAGCTGTGACCAAGCGGCACTCACTTTGCAACACCTTGAAAGGCTAACGATCAATCCAGAACCTCTTAGTCGCTCAAATGGACCCAGCATTGATCCTCTTATTCTTTTCCAGAAGATGGGAGTCGGTAGACTAGAGCTGTATATTCTTAACCCAGTCAAAGGCAGTAAAGACCTTGAGGCTTTCATGAAGACCTGGCCCGGCAATGGATCTAACATAAAAGGCTCAGAGATGCCCCTGTCTTGCCTTGTCTCCATCTGTGCTCTACTGGTGTGGCATCCTGCCAGTCCTCATGAGAAGATCATTCGAGTTCTCTTCCCTGGGTGTACTCCGCAGGCCAAGATTCTTGAAGGACTTGAGAAAGTAAAGCATCTAGAATTCCTGAAACATCCAGCCGTGAGCCTCAGGGACCTTGAAGCATCCAAATCAGATAAACAACCAAAACGTGCAGAGAGTCGGGAGAGCCTTAAGTCCCTGCCCAAGGATTCAAGACCTAGCAGTGCCTTGCTGAAGGACAAAGTTGGACGTGGGGATGTTAAAAAGCAAGACATGAAGTCCAAACCCAAGGCTCCAAGTGACATTGCTAATAAAGAATGGAAGGAAGGGGAAGATAAGTCCAAATTGAAGGATGGGGATGCTAAACAAAGGCCTCCAAAGGCTGAAAAGCTTATGCCAAAGAAAGAACCTTTAAAGGATGAGAAAAAAGAAGTAAAAAAGGATGAGAAAGCCTCCATAGGTGTTGTCAAAAAGGAAGAGAATTTGGAGAAAAAGAAAGAACCAGTTAAGAAAGAAACTCTTGGTCCAAGACCAAAGAAAGACCTCAAACATGATCAAAAGAAAGATATCAAGAAGGAGGTAAAGCCAGAGGAGAAGAAACCAACAAAACCCCTCAACAAGGATGTCAAAAAAGCGACCACTGGACCTTCATTAGGAAACGCAGAGGCAAAAAAGCCTTTAGTCAAGAATGGAACATTGAAGAAGGATGCAATCCCCAAGAAAGACTCATTGAACAAGGCGGCAAAGCTAAAGACTGATAAAAAGGAGCCGGAGAATCATAAAGTTTCTGCCTCTGAGGGGGATGCTGATCGTTCCAAAATGTCAACGCCTGAAGACATGACAGCGGAATTCGAGAACCTCAGAGCAGAAAATGCAAAGTCAGAGGAAAGGACTGCTGTTGTAGTGGACACTATAGCGGACATTGAAGGAATAGAGCAACCTGCGGCAGAGAATGGATCAAGAGCAAATGCAGAGATGGGGGACATCTTGGAAAGTCCACAAAAGTTCACCTGCATGGAGAAACTGCCAAATCCAGAGAGAGCCCTGGGAACCACTTCGCCTCTTGACAAAACTCCGAAAAGTGACCACAGCGTGAACTTTGATCTCACACCAACTGAATACAGGCTACTTGATGGGGCCCTGAGAAATGGGCAAGAAGATGTTTGCACTAGCTCAGATGAGAAGACTTTAGAGTTGGTCTCCCCTGCTGACTCAGCCCCTAATAGCGCTGGGCATACCCCTTTCCACCAATCACCCGAAGAGGATGCTCAGGGCTCTGGTGAGGACAGTAGTCTCGGGGGAAGGGTGCCTAGCATTGGGTTTGAAGACTGCCACATCATGGGTTCTTGCAGGAACTCCGAGGTAGGCTCCTTGAGGGGGAACCTAGGAAACTCCATGTCGTCCCAGGACAAACAATCAAGTCTTTTGACACTGAGTCCCTTCATGCTGCCTGACTCTGTCTCACCCAATATTACCTCCATGCCTGCTGAAATCGGTTCCCCACACTCGACAGAAGTTGACGAGTCTCTTTCTGTGTCTTTTGAACAGGTGCTCCCATCTATTGATGAGTCACCCAAGGGAGACTATATGGACAGGTCCTACTCAAATGGGCATTTAGCAGATTCTGACTCCAAAATGGGGATGCCCTTACCCATGAGTACATCTCATAACACGCGTCCTCCAGGGGATGGCTCAGAGGAACGCCTTCCTGGACTACATGGTCTTCTCCCTGACATTCCCCATGATGTCGACCTCTGCCTGGTCTCACCCTGTGAATTCAAGCACTCAAAGTCCCCAGAGAACCAACAGCAGCATCGGTCTCTAGGGCTAGCCACGGGTAGCCCGCGAGAACTCTCTGAAGACAGCAACCACTCCCAGGAGCTAGCTAAGCCACAAAGCGGAATTAATAGTGATCGACATTCACCTCAAGGTCAGGAGACCCCTCCCACGTCTGCTAGTGAATCCCTCAACACAGCCACAGATTCAGACATACCCCCAGGGACTGAGGACTGCCCTTCCATCACTGCAGACATGGACTCAGACGAGGACTCTGGAAGTTTCCCGCCCCACCATCCACATGACCATCCCAGCTCTTACTCCTCTAACAGGGGAGCACAATATTCCTCTCAGGACCCTCCCCCAGCACCAATGAAGGATCTGCCCCCCTTGCCGCCCCAGTCCGGTACCTGCATGACTGACCCTGAGGCTGATGCACCAAGCAAGACCTCAAAGAGTGCCGCCATAAAAACCAAGAAACCAGCTGGGGTCACACAGAGGTCAACGTCAGCCACCAGTACAGCTCTGAACAGTAAGACCAAGGCTGGCAGCACAACTGGTACATTGAAGACCACCTCAAGCCTTGACACAAGGCCTTCATCCCGCACTACCACTAGTGGCTCCAGACCTGGAACTTCAAAGTCAGTTTCTTCAGGTAGGCACAGACAGGGTTTTACACTTTGAATGATGGCATATTAGCATGGTTCATTACTTGCTTTCTAAAATAATTGTTTGTACTTGCAAGTTACTGCAATTCATTTAGTCTTCTTCTATCTAACTTTGCTATCTGTCCTGCAGGTTCTCTGGGCAGTAAGGTCAGTGCAGCTGGAAGTGCACCAGTTTATTTGGACATGGCTTATCTCCCCTCTGGTTGTGCCTCTGCCACCATTGACGTGGACTTCTTCCGACGCCTGCGCTCCTCCTGCTACATCGTCAGTGGCGACGAGCCCCTGAAGGAGTCAGTCATGAGACCCATTCTCGACGCTCTACTGGAGGGAAAGACTGCCTGGCCCGATGTGCAGGTCAGCCCCCAATCTTCTCATTTCTCCTTTTCTATGTACATTTGTAGAATGTCAACCAACGTAGACTCCGTGAAATGACGTTGCCATGAGCAGCACCAGAGATATTGAGATGAGAGAGATGCAGTATTTGCGCATGTGTACAGGTTTGCTTCCTGCTGTTTACGGTGTGTTAGCCAGGGTACCAAAACAGTGGATAAGTTGAGCTTCACACTTCAATGCTCTTAGTTGTTGTGGAAATTGACCTACTATGCTGTTTACTTTCTGCATCTACGTCATATCGCGGAGTCTACCTTTAAGTCTGTCTACTATGTTCTCATTTGAATTTGCCCTTCTACCTTTCCACTCTCAGGTGACCCTGATCCCCACCTTTGACTCACTGACGATGCACGAGTGGTACCAGGAAACCCATGAGAGGCAGAGAGAGCTGGGTGTTACCGTGTTGGGCAGCAACAGCACTGTGGCCATGCAGGAGGAGACCTTCCCTGCCTGCAAAGTGGAATTCTGAGAGTGGTGAAACGAGATGAAGCTACAAATCCCTGCCCTCTCACCCACTCTTAAATTGGGATGGACTAATTTCCCCCATCTACAACTGATGATTTCCCACCCCAGCATGCTTCAAGTATAGCCTGGTGGATTAGCAGGCCTTACTCATCCTTTCAATCTTATCAATATACATAAGACCCCAGCAAACACTCTGACCCATCTTTGTCTTGGGTATGTCTATGCCATGGAAATGAAGGCAGAACATGAATATGTCCAAGAGTCTTTGGTCTACCAACATGAAGAAAGGTTGTTCATTATGAATGCTAGGTAAGGTGGAGCTTAAAGACTGTCTATAGTAACCGAAGGTCCTCCTATTTCTTACCATTTAGCCAGGTAGTTGTGATCCAAATCCATGACAGCTCAAAGGAGACTAGTTGACAGCTGTGGGAAACCCTCTGCCTCAATGGGACTCATGAGTTCTTCCTTCAACGATTATTTCATCCGTAAAACATTTCATAGGTATATTTACACCCATTTGCACAGTTATCAATTTCCAAAGACAAGGGAACCACAGTGAGTGAAGGAGTGTCACAATATAATATGATGTTAAAAGGCAGAGGTTGTGTGTGAGGAGGTGAATATGGGACAGATGTCTCCTGGTGCGCTGGTAAAACATGAGACCTCAGCACTTACTGAAGGACATGTTTCTACATCTCATTTTAGTTTCATAGACTGTCTATGAACATTGAGGAGATGGACAGTGTCTTTGCAGGTAATGATATGCATGTGAATAGAAGAATTACCCCAACATTGACAAAAGTGTCCAAGTTTCAATAAAACATTTTTTGTAGAACATTTATATCAGTCACTTTAACCCTTCATGTAGAGTACACACTATGGGGATACAATTTTGACATTGTCTTTTTAAATTAAATAACTCAGTACATTCTAGGTAATGATTTGTACGAAAATGAAATACTAATACATATTGGTTGATGGAAGGCAATAAGAAATGCAGTATTTTATGTACAAACTCATGACTGAATTACAGTTTTACTACTTGGTAGTTATTTCATTAGGAAGGACACTGAATTAAGTGTAAACGCTACAGTATATTTCCACACTAATAAATCAGTTTTTTGTGAAACACGATGTCTACTGCCGGCAGGTCTAGCATTTCTGATTATGTCAAAAGTCAGGTCAAGAAGACCCTCAATCTTGTTTGTATTCGATGATATTTTGCATTGGTGCCCAGGATATCAACTGTATCCAAACCCATATTTGAGTCCCTCTCCAAGACCAGATGTTCTTGTAATTGTAAATGTATGTCACATGTGCAATAGAGGGTAAGCTTCACTGAAGAGGGATTCTTAGATATGCTAATAGGGAAGTCATGAGAAATACATTACATTTATCTCAGTGGTTTATTATTGTGCAGAAGTGAATATATGCTAAAACAGATGTTTAACTAGAAAGACAAATCTGTTATATCAGCAATCGTTTGTGTATTCAGTTAATAGCAGTAGAATGTACAGTAGACGGCTTTATCTGTGAATAAAGGACACTTAGCCTATATCAAAACAGATTGGGTCCAAATGCATGCCACCAAGGCTTGCACAACCATGCCCACCATATTACATGTGGACCAAGCCCTCACTGGGTTATAATGCTCTTTATTGCGAAGGATATTTTCATTTTATTCAAGAAGAAGGATTATGAAAGGATTTTAACATTTATTATTACTCAAGTTACATAACTCTTACTCTTAGAACAATTATTTTCCATTTTACTACAGTTGAAGTGATCGTTTTTGTTGCATGCAGAGTTATACAAGCATGCAGACCTCACGTTTTCTTTTGTTAGTTTGTAAGTTTGAAATGAATATCAGTTTAATGTAATATCAGATCTGGTATTAAAGCAAACTAATGCCATGGCTCATCCAGAGCATCACGTCTTCATGTGAAAGGGTGTATGCAGCCAGCCACATTTAGGCAGATCATGGATTTCCAATTATTTCATACAGAAGAATGTCACATCCTTTATCAATTCATTAACAATGATATTTTATTCATTTTTCCTAAATTATTGAGTTCTCTTTATATATCAATAATGTGGCATAGCTACTTTCATTTGCAAACCTTTGGTTAGCAACCGGCTGCTCACATGATATCATAAGCCAATGGCAGGACAGAGCAAGCAGAACCGATCTCATTGTTGTTCTGAAAGAAAAGCATGTTTTTTGGTACTAGCCATAATAAGTCTGAGCAAAAATGATTGAAAATGGATTGCATTTCATTGGTCACTTATTTGGATAGATATTTCACACTAATGGAGTTAAGAATTATCTCATCGTTAACTCAACTTTGACTATAACAAATCAGTCCCAATTTGTAAGTCGCTCTGGATAAGAGCGTCTGCTAAATGACTTAAATGTAATGTCCCATCATGTCCATGTAAAGATATGTCCATTTAACGTGTGCCCTTTGTCACAGGTTTTGGACTCAATGCATTGGATATTGTGTGGCTCTTACGCCCTCTGCTGGCCATAACATTTCTTGGCTGTTCTGAAAGCTGTATTCATCGATAATTACAGTTGTGGCCAAAAGGATAGCATGGGCAGGGCCATTGAGGGATTCCACCATTTTAATGTAGTCAACTGGATGGGATTTCCATCTTCATTGGCTCTTGGTGACCCTGTTGAAGTTCTGTCCAATTGGGTCATCAGGAGGGATCTGCCAATTTTGAAGAAGAAAATTGTCAGACTCTATAATGGCACAGATACAAAGATGAGTACTCCATCTCTGTAGATGTGTGTATTTTGAAAGCAATGTTCAGTGGTATGTTTGGCTCATTGGAATAGTTCTAAACATTGGCCCTGTATTTCTGTGCCTCTGTTTCCATCCCTGCGCCATTATAATAAAAGTATTTGATTGAGATACCTCTGTCATAATACAAGTGACAGTAGCACATAACGAATGTTCAATCTAAATCAGGCCCCAAAATAAATAAACACATTTTAAGTTAATATGCTCTTTCTCTTTGGACATTTTGAGTTGGTACATTTCTTTAATGCTATTTTTTTTTGTGCTATATCTTTCATAGTTATATACACCTCTTTTCCCCTGCACTCATAAATGTATGTTTGTCTATGTCCATACCCTGTTGGTGGTTCACACATCACACTTGCAAGTTTCTGGACTTCACCCAGTAAATGCTATGAATGTTGGTCAAATTTTCCAAAGACTGCTGGTTTCCCCAGTGTCAAGTGGGTGGGGTGGTTAGTTGCATAATGACAGTGGATATATAATTCAGTATAGAAACACTAATTTTAGTTTTTGCTTTTTCAATAAATATACCCCTTTTTATAAATCTGTGCTCTTTGTAACTGGTGTTATTTCCCTGACTTTCAACCAGTGGGGCCTCCTCAGAGGAGGAAGGGGAGTACCATCCTCAGTGAATTTCATACAAATTGGGAAACATGTAAAAAGTTAACCTTTTTAGATAACTGTACTAAATATAGTCTTGTCACCAAATTATTGATTAAAACACTTGCAATGAAGGTCTACAGTAGCCTCAACAGCACTTACTAGGGTAGTGTCATGGTGTAGCCAGAGGACCGCTAGCTTCCATCCTCCTCTGGGTAAATTGATTTCAATTCCTAACCTAGGAGGCTCATGGTTCTCACCCCCTTCCATAGACTTGCACAGTAATTATGACAACTTCCAGGGGACATCCTCCAACCTATCAGGACTCTTGCAACATGAACTGACATGGTGTCCACCCAATCAAAGTATCCGAGAATGAATCTAGGACTGAAAGCATAAGCTACAGCTAGCTAGCACTGCAGTGAATGAAATGTGGCAAGTTGTTGACAAAGAGAGAGACAATAGTTTAGAACAAATTTATTTGATCTATGAAAGTGAGGCAAGATTAGGACCTGTGACCTTCTGGTCCCTTTCCCAGTGCCTAGTCCACTGCGCCAGCATGAGGATGGGTGCCTCTTTCTTTTCACATATGAAGCTGTCAAGTCATTTAGAATGTCAGTAGATTAGAAATGTGATTAGTTAAGTATTTTTAAGGTTGGGAAACAAAAGCCACAATGGTATTTAAACTGGCGACCTTGCGCCCTCCAACCTCCCCGAGAGCCTTTTCTTTATTTGACTCTTACCTTTAAACCATCTACTAACCTGTCACTCTTAGCTCTGCGCACTGAGCTTTCATCCAACCAATCGCATTCGTTCTGCCAGTGCTGTCAAACATTTGAGGTTGGGATTCTATCCAATCGTGGGTTCGAGGCATTGCAGCTTTTAAAGGCAATGTTCCTGCATTAGTGGAGATAATATTCACAGGCAAAGCTGTGGTCCTGTAGCAAATTGGTTTGATTGGTCAACCAACATAATTTCAGATACCTTGTCTTTTTCCACCTCTGTTTTTCCCTCTCCTCTCTCTCCAGAGTTGAAGGAGCAGCTGCTAGCTCGTTCGTTGCGGGTGGATGACATCGAGCGTCTGAAGGCGGAGTTTAACGTGCAGAGGCGGGAGATCAATGAGCCTGTAGCTCAGTTGGTAGAGCATGGTGCTTGTAACGCCAGGGTAGTGGGTTCAATCCCCGGGACCACCCATACGTAGAATGTATGCACACATGACTGTAAGTCGCTTTGGATAAAAGCGTCTGCTAAATGGCATATATTATATTATTATGCAATGACTCAATCGGCATCTACCTTTTAAAGCTGCATTGTCGATCGACCATATACGGTCGGATTGAATCCCGGCTGGAATGAGAAACTAAATTATTGGCTGTGTTCAAGAATATCAAAACTGTGATTTTTCATAGCTAAATTATGACCTACTGAAAAAACAATTTAGTTATTTAGTTAACAATTAAGTTATTTATGATGCAAGGTGACTTGTAGATCCGTTAGACTTGACTCGCTTATAAAATTGACTGCAATCTCTCCTCAATTCCTTGTGTCATCTCTCTTTCTCAAAAAAATTAGAGGGGAAGGTCATGGGGGGGGATTTGGTTTGTGTGGGGCCTAGCAGTTCCCTATACTGCAACAGTTTAAGGGTACTGGCACACTGATGTATGAATGCGGATGAAATTGGGATACTTCATTGTCCTTCAATCCCATGAAGTACAACTCATCTCTACTTTTTTCAGACGAGATGTATTCCTACAATTGGACTATCATGTTAATGCAAGGTGTAAATGGGGATTAAATATGTTTTAACTTTACAGCGACACTCTCAAATCCCCTACAAGCAGTTCAATTGTCTACCCAGCAGATGGCGACGTTTTACCCCATTTGATAGTTTGAGATTCACTATCATTTCATCAACTTCCACATTGCATCCGATTTGACGTCACCGCTTGTATAAGTAGTGGATCCCACCATTGCCACCAAATGTAGCAGAGTTGAATCTCTTATAAGATCTACATTACCTGGCCTATTTTCAGCAGTATCTCTTACAATAGTCTATATAAAAAGCATGTCTTGTCATGTTGCAAACAGTCAGGATTAGAGTGTGATCAAACTTGTTTGTCATTTACAGTAGCCAACTGGTAAGCAAGAAATCTTTCTAACTGTACATATCTCACAAGGGCTCGATTCAATCTGTCACAGAAGATGGCACAATTAAAATGTAAAGGTACCGTCATTTCCGATTGAGCCGACATGTGCAGCATTTACTGTGAATGCAGTTGACTGCGTTAACATTGCCTTTTCAATTTCAATCACGCTACACTGCAGATTTTATGTGATACGGATTGAATCGAGCCCGAAGAAAGGCAATAATGACCTGACCGGTTTAGGTCAGAAGTTTTATACTCATTTCTGCTGTCAAAGCACATTCAAGTCAAATTAAGAACACAAACATACTGCTATCTGCTGTAGCTCTTAATTAATATAATAATCAGACAAATGTCAACATTTCTAGAAGACGGTACTGCAAGTGCTTCATTGGATTGGATATTGGTTTGGAAATTTGAACCATATAACCATACATCATGGATATCTGATGATGGTTTCTTGCTTGTTTTTGCTTTGCAAAGCACAGCTGACAAGACAAAAATAGCTCTGTCATTTATTTTCTATGCAGTCATTTGAAGGCGGATAGGCCTAATCAAAGTTACCTAGCAGCCAGTGACTGCCAGACTTAAAAAGAACTCATACGCTGATGTGCATTCTTAGCAGGCACAGAAATCCTCTTAAATTCCCTTCCTTTGCAATCCACCTCCGATGACATTTAAAACTTGTCCTGTCTTTATTGAATTGTTTTTTTCAGTTCACTTGTCTTTTTTCTTTTAAATCGTGGAAGGTCACCTGTTCTAGTAGGTGGCTGATGTTGATGGATGAGGAGTTTATCACAAAGGGGACCAATCAATATGTCCAGCAGGTTTGGTAGTGTGTAGTCAGAGAGTATATTCATATGTGCTGAGATGGGACAACCCTAAGATGACTGTTTTTCATCTCTTCTCCTTTCTGCCCTCTCTCACCATGCCCTCCAGGGGAGAGGACTGGTACTCGTTGGTGTAGTCACCAGCCTCCCAGCGCAGTGCCCGTTTGTTTTTGTGCCTGGTGATCCGGGTGGCCTCCAAGACCTGAAATTGAGGAAATAGCAGCAATGTCATAGTGGACCTGTGCTAAAGGTCCTTCTCTGAGACAAATGACCAATGATTAAACGCACATCAACAGAGAGAGGATCAACCACTTACCTCATTATTCACATCATCAATGCACTGAATTCCTGCATACTGCAGGAAACACAAAAGGCATTTTCCAAATTAGCAACCAGCTATCATTGTGGTATATAAAACCTGTGAGATGACTCAACTCATAAGATGTACTCGGTTTCTCCATCACTATCTGTATGCTTTTTTTTGTAGGCGTATTGCATTGCTGTATTTTTTCTAAACTGCGTGCCTAAATGGTTTTGTCTTATGTGTGTCTATAATGAATGTTCAATGTGTCCAAAGATATCAACAACACCCTCTGTGTCCAACTAGTCTTTTCTCACTTACAGCGTTCTCTTCCAGCTTCAGTTTGACTCTCCTCTCCTCAAAATCCTCTAGCAATGTCTCGGCCAGGCCCTTTTGTGTGGGTGTCCCAGGGGAGCCACCTGTCTCTGCCCATGGGCTGGCAGGCAGCATGGGGGAAACCCTGCTATCCATGGGGGAGGTGGGCCTTGGACAGCCCCATGGCTGGGCGGTCACTATGGAAAAGGAGGGAAGTCGGGCAGTGGGACGAATGGAAGGGGAAAAGGGAGCTGCGCTGTCTGTTTTATCTGGAAAGGAGGGGATAATGAAAGAAACAGAGTTAACACGTTTGTAATTGCATTTTAGTAGTAGACTACATTTGAAATGTAAATTGAATGTAACATGAAACTCAGGGGTGCAACTTTGGTCCCCATAGAAAGTTGCTCCCCTGATGAAACTACATAATGATAATTGTATTTTTAACATTGTACACCTGTCTGACTCCCTATGAAAATGGACACTGGTAGGCTAAACATTTTATATTATCTTGCCATAATGTGAGTGACTGTACAGTGATCTTAACCACTAAATGTCAGTGCATTAACTCTAAAGAAAAGCACCAAAAACCCAACTGGAGAAACTATTCAACACCCTCACAGCGATCTGTTTTGCTCCGTGTTAATGGTTAATCCGGGCTGGTAACACACCTTTGCTTCCTCTCCCCATATATGACCGAAGTTCAGGTTCTAATTAAGCTTGTCATTTCCTCCAGTCTAAGAAAACCATCAGTAAACAAGACTTTAATGCAACATCCACTCTGCATGCATCAACGTCACAGATGATGCATGCAGAGAGTTACTTAAATCAAGCCAAAAACATGTATAAGATATTGCCATCATGAATTGTTCCTGTGTTATATTGTCTTGTAACTTTATGTAATTGTATAGATTTGTCTATGGATTAATGTACCAACCTACCTAGCATTGATACTGGAGTGATAAAGGAAGAGGGCCGTCTGGTCAAGCTTGTCTGCTCTACAAGAAGTGAAGGGCTCTCATAGAAGACAGAGTCTTCCTGTTCCACGATGACCCTTTGCAGGCTTTGCGATTGATGTGTGTCTTTAGCGTCTCGTCCTACACAGTCCAGGTTTCCTTCCATAGAGGTGGACAGGCCACAGGATTCCCGGAGTTCCCGGTGCTCCTGCTCGCGTTTTAGAGCCTGCTCAATCTCCTTCTGGATAACATCTGGAGCATTTGGTCTTTGAGGTTTTGGGATACCAGAATTCAGGTGCGCCCTCCAGGTTTGAGAAAGCTTATCATTCGGCTCAGACCCCTGAACTGCAGAAGCAGTGGGTGTAGGGGAGGACGGAGAGTACGAAAAGGAGGCTTCTTTAGCTGAGGAGCTTTTGGCTGGAACTGGCTCCTTTCTTCGCTCTAACCACGATGGGTCATTTACTATTTCGCTAGTACTTGTCATCTTCACCACTATTGTGACTTTAGAGCTTGCCGCCTTTGTGGTCTCATGGCCTTTCAATGTAACACTCTCCTCTGGGAGGCTACTTGGCAGTATTCTGGTGATGTCTTGGGAATCTGAACCCCAGCCTTTGCTGGTGGTATTGACTCTTGGAGCGGTGTTCATGTGGCTGATGTACAACTCTGTCTCTTCTGAGTGCCGGTTAGGGAAGCAAGTGGAAGGGAAGCCTTCCCTATCTGAGCTGCTACTCCTCACATTGACCCTGGGTGAAGACCAAGCACTTTTCCTCTTCTCCTTGGCTCCAGGTTGGTCTGGCAGCTCAAAGATCTTCTTCCTATCCTCCAGTTCCTGCAGAGTTCCCCTGTCATACAGACTTGGGACTCTCCCCTGGTGCATCAGGTCCACTTCCCTCTGGCTGTCCTTTTCAATCTCGCGCTGGATGAAGAAGCTCACCCGATTATTCTCTTTGGACCTGACAGGTGTCCGTGGTGGTGCAGGCTGGGAGAGCAGATACTTGGTCTTGATCTCTACCATTTCCTGGACATCGGTGTGCTTAATTCCCCGCAATTTTCGAAGGCTCTCCTCTCTCTCCTGAGTGATACGAATCTCCCTCTCAATGGGCGTCTCTCTGTGACCACTTACCGATTGGGTGGCCTTGCTTTCTGGTTGAGAGTTGTCATTGGATATGCTTACATCGCTTGTGTAGCCAACACTGGGGTCCCCCGATAGATCCTCCAGTCCAGAGTCAAGGTCATAAAGCAGACTACCCTGGCTCTTGGTTACCTTCTCCTCTGTGCGGTACACTGTCACCTTTCCGGCAGTGACGACTTCCCCTTCATCCTGCTGTTTCACTGGGGTCGGACTTTGGTTCAACCATACTGTAGAGTGGTCTTGTTTTTTTGCACTCTTTGGTGATAACAAGCTGTCTTCTGACTGCCACCGTCTTCCTTGTGGTTTTAGAGAGCTGGGACTCTGCAGAAAGGGGTTTAGCCTGGACTGTTCCATCTTTATGAACTGCCCACGTGCTGCGCTGAAGTTTATCTGCTCATTGTCGATGGTACCAGCCTCGGCTGCTGGTGTGGGCTCAGATGTACTACTGGTTGGACCATAGCACAAGCTGAACCCTTCCAGCAGCTTGTTGGGTGACAAGCTCAGTGCACTCCACTGTTCCCTGTAGGTGGCAGTTTTGGGGGGAGCATGACCATGCATGATCTCCTTCCTAAGTTTCTTCTCCTCCTCCTCTGCCTTCAATTGGGCACCGTTGTCTGTTTCCAACTGGTAGCGGCAGTCCTTGTCCTCCTTGAACAGACTCCCTGGCTTCTTCCCACCAACATATGTCTGCAGTTTGAAGCTGCGCTCCTCTTTCAGGGTGGCTTGCCTTTCCGGGGACACCGTCCAGGCTTCATTCAGCTCTGCCTCGGGGCTTGCAGGATTGTCCACGAACGGGTAGAACCCGCAGTAGGAGCCCGTGCTGCTGGGACTGTTAGAGCTGCTGGCTTGCCAGTCTTCGCTGGTGATGCCGCAGTTTTCCTCCGACACCACCACCTGCCTGGCCTGCACCTCTTTTTGCTGGGAAGATACGACAACTGTGGACCGGGTGTGGTTTACGGAGATGCTGTCGAAACTGAAAGCAGAAGAGTTGCCATTCCTGTTGTAGGTCCAGCTCCGGTCCAGGCTGAAGGGCTCGTCCGTGGTGGGGCTGAGCATGGTGCGAAGATCTGTTGCCTGCTCCAATTTAGGTGACATGGGCTGCAGCAGCCACTTTCTGGGTATGCTGTCCGTGGTTCCTTGGGTTGTCGTGTCTTCCTGTGTAGACAGTGAGATTTCTGAGGCACTAAGCAGGAGAGAGTGGCACCCTATCAGGTCTCCCTCATTCTGGGTCAACACATCCTGTTATTCATCAGATGCAGCAACTGAGAGTCTCTGAAACCAAAAGAAGAAATAAGGAAATGGATCAAAACAGTTGAATAGTCAACAGGAAACTGTATCCTGTCAGTATTAACCAATTAAATAAGGCTACCTCTGTCCTGATAGTTCTAACAATTAAACATAGACATTTTCTGAATTGTTACGTTTTTGCATACAACGACAAAGGCTGTCATTCCCACTTCCCAGATATCTACAGAATACAGATTGTGCACCAAAATGAAATGACTTGCATAGCACTTTTCAACATTTTATGGTTCACAGGAATTTGTTTAAAGGGGAAATAAAAACTTGTGTAAGAGAGGATGGTGTGAGATTTGCTGTGGAATGCCACTATCATTGTCAACATTTATAGCTTAAATGCAATGCCTACTACCTCATGATAGTGAGACACCACCCTTACAGTAAACCTAGCTGATAAGGAGAGAGGTCATGAAATGAGAACTCCTTATGTTCAAACTGGTACAATGTAGAGCAATCCAATGTGTGAGATGGTTGCAAATATACAGATTTTTGTATTTGTCAAGAAGGTAAGAAATATTAAGTTGGTAACAAAAGACTGCAGCCAGGTCAGATTTAATTCATCAATGAAACCAGAGTCAGGTAATGAATCTGTATTAACCTCAGGGGTTTTCAGCGTGAATCGAGAAGTCAATGTCTCAATTTCCCATGCATTTTACAGCATACCTGCAAAACATGTGACGTCATCCAGTTTCTGTATGGAAGATTACCAGGTCCATTGCTGTGAAGATCTATAAAACCATTCTGCTACAGTCTGTGCCTAAACTTAATCAGATATTTATACTTTTGATGTTACAGTTGAGATTTTATATGACCTTTTACTTATGGAGAGTTTCAGGAAACCACAGTCAAGTCAATGGTGATGCACATTGTGGTTAAAGTTCAACTAAAAAAGGCTTTCTCAAAAAGCAGTTTTTAATTTCCTCAAGCAATGGTTTAATCTGAATTTACAGCCATCTATACGATGTACCTAGACTGTGAGGCTCCAATTCTCTTTCAAATTGCCTAGTTAGTCAGAGGATATGTGTAGAAACATGATGAGGGATGTGTTCACCCATTTCTCACACAACTCATCTGGAGGTGGGAGTACTGGTACTAGAGCAGGATATTAGATACTCCCTGGGAATGAAAACAGATACCGTCTTCATTTAACAGCTGTATAAAAATACTCAATATACTTGCTGGACGCAATGGCGGGTTGAATTGTCAATCATTTTAATGTCACACACTTTTGGCACAATGGGATAGCATACCATGCTGACTGCTATTCAAGCATGTTGGCTAATGAGTCAACTCTATAACCCCTGGAAACTTCCACTCCGTTCAAAATTCTGTCATTTAAATAGACATTTCACCATTCTCATCAGGGGCAGACTGGTCTTCTGGCATTATTATTATTATTTTTTTTTACATTTCACCTTTATCTAACCAGGTAGGCCAGTTGAGAACAAGTTTTCATTTACAACTGAGACCTGGCCAAGATAAAGCAAAGCAGTGTGACAAAAACAACAACAGAGTTACACATAAACAAACGTACAGTCATTAACACAATAGAAAAATCTGTAGGTAAGGCAATAAATAGGCCAATAGTGGCGAAGTAATTGCAATTTACACTGGAGTGATATGTGCAGATGAGGATGTGCAAGTAGAAATACTGGTGTGCAGAAGAGAAGAAAAACAAATATGGGGATGAGATAGGTAGTTGGTTGGATGGGCTATTTACAGATGGGCTGTGATTGGTAAGCTGCTCTGACAGCTGACACTTAAAGTTAGTGAGGGAGATAAGTTTCCAACTTCAGTGATTTTTGCAATTCGTTCCAGTCATAGGCAGCAGAGAACTAGAAGGAAAGGCGGCCAAAGGAGCTGTTGGCTTTGGGGATGACTAGTGAAATATACCTGCTGGAGCGCATGCTACGGTTGGGTGTTGCTATGGTGACCAGTGAGCTGAGAAGGTGGAGCTTTACCTAGCAAATACTTATTATGTGATTATGTGATCATGACTTATGTTAAAATGCCTGATGGGCTGGTCCAATTGTAACCTAGTGGCCTATCTGTCTTATTTTTTTCTTTGCAAAATGATAATTATCCGGCTAATAATTGGGGCCTCAAGGGAAAATATGGTCCGGTGTGGGGTCCTCGAGGTAAAAAATAGGCCAGTGTGGGGGAGTCAAGGAAAAAATGGGCTGATGCATTAGAAATCCCAGGGACGATTTTTGGTCCCAGTCCACCCCTGATTCTCATCATTGCAACCCTGCTGACACCGATATGCACACATAAGCATTTACTGTAACCAATCATGTCAGGTGCACAATACTAGACAAATTGGCCTTTCAGGAGTAAACCAAGTCCAAACCTTCACTGAGATTCCAAGACTTTTGGCTCAATCCAGAATATGCTCTTCAGCAAATATACGGCCATTTTGAATTTTAACATAACTTTATGGGTACATTAGACCGTCTGAAAAGTAGAGCGATAAAGTTTTGTGAGTGATGGTAACTACTAAGATAACCTAAATATGTAACTGCTTGTCAGTGCATTATGTACTGTCCCAAGAGCTCTAAGGCAGCCTTCAGTATTTAAGCATAGCAGTGTGAACAGACAACACAGAGTTACACATGGAGTAAACAATTAACAAGTCAATAACACAGTAGAAAAAAAGGGGAGTCTATATACATTGTGTGCAAAAGGCATGAGGAGGTAGGCGAATAATTACAATTTTGCAGATTAACACTGGAGTGATAAATGATCAGATGGTCATGTACAGGTAGAGATATTGGTGTGCAAAAGAGCAGAAAAGTAAATAAATAAAAACAGTATAGGGATGAGGTAGGTAAAAATGGGTGGGCTATTTACCGATAGACTATGTACAGCTGCAGCGATCGGTTAGCTGCTCAGATAGCAGATGTTTGAAGTTGGTGAGGGAGATAAAAGTCTCCAACTTCAGCGATTTTTGCAATTCGTTACAGTCACAGGCAGCAGAGAACTGGAACGAAAGGCGGCCAAATGAGGTGTTGGCTTTAGGGATGATCAGTGAGATACACCTGCTGGAGCCCGTGCTACAGATGGGTGTTGCCATCGTGACCAGTGAACTGAGATAAGGCGGAGCTTTACCTAGCATGGACTTGTATATGACCTGGAGCCAGTGGGGCTGGCAACGAATATGTAGCGAGGGCCAGCCGACTAGAGCATACAGGTTGCAGTGGTGGGTGGTATAAGGTGCTTTAGTGACAAAACGGATGGCACTGTGATAAATTGCATCCAGTTTGCTGAGTAGTGTGTAGGAAGCAATTTTCTAGATGACATCGCCAAAGTCGAGGATCGGTAGGATAGTCAGTTTTACTAGGGTAAGTTTGGCGGCGTGAGTGAAGGAGGCTTTGTTGCGGAATAGAAAGCCGACTCTAGATTTGATTTTAGATTGGAGATGTTTGATATGAGTCTGGAAGGAGAGTTTACAGTCTAGCCAGACACCTAGGTACTTATAGATGTCCACATATTCAAGGTCGGAACCATCCAGGGTGGTGATGCTGGTCAGGCGTGCGGGTGCAGGCAGCGAACGGTTGAAAAGCATGCATTTGGTTTTACTAGCGTTTAAGAGCAGTTGGAGGCCACGGAAGGAGTGTTGTATGGCATTGAAGCTCGTTTGGAGGTTAGATAGCACAGTGTCCAAGGACAGGCCGGAAGTATATAGAATGGTTTCGTCTGCGTAGAGGTGGATCAGGGAATCGCCCGCAGCAAGAGCAACATTGTTATGCAGGTGAATGAGGACCCAAAAGCGACTTAGCGAAAACAGAGTCTTTATTCCAGTAACTGGCAAAAGTATACTCCTGGACAATATAAGAAGAAAACAAAACATGAAAAAACTAAAATCCACTCGTAGTGACGAGGACAGACTGGAGACTCGACCATTGACTGCAGGTTGCCTCGGGAAGGCACCGACCGTAGCAGACTTAGACACCTGCTCACACGCAGCATCTGAAGGAGACAAGACACGACAGGGCGAGACAATGACACAGCACAGCGAACATCATATAAGGATCCGACAAGGACAGAAGCGGAAAACAAGGGGAGAAATAGGGACTCTAATCAGACGACAAAATAGGGGACAGGTGTGAAAAGACTAAATGAGTGAGTTAGGAGAATGAGGAACAGCTGGGAGCAGGAACGGAACGATAGAGAGAGGAGAGAGAGGGAGGGGGAGAGAGAGGGATAGAAAAAGGGAACGAACCTAATAAGACCAGCAGGGAGAAACGAACAGAAGGGAAAGCATAATGACAAGACAATATAAGACAAAACATGACAGTACCCCCCCACTCACCAAGCGCCTCCTGGCGCATTCGAGGAGGAATCCTGGCGGCAACGGAGGAAATCATCAATCAGCGAACGGTCCAGCACGTCCCGAGATGGAACCCAACTCCTCTCCTCAGGACCGTAACCCTCCCAATCCACTAAGTACTGGTGACCACGTCCCCGAGAACGCATGTCCATGATCCTACGTACCTTGTAAATAGGTGCGCCCTCGACAAGGACGGGGGGGGGGGAGGGAAGACGAACGGGGGTGCGAAGAAAGGGCTTGACACAGGAGACATGGAAGACAGGATGGACACGACGAAGATGTCGCGGAAGAAGCAGTCGCACAGCGACAGGATTGACGACCTGGGAGACACGGAACGGACCAATGAACCGCGGAGTCAACTTACGAGAAGCTGTCGTAAGGGGAAGGTTACGAGTGGAAAGCCACACTCTCTGGCCGCGACAATACCTAGGACTCTTAATCCTACGTTTATTGGCGGCTCTCACAGTCTGCGCCCTGTAACGGCAAAGTGCAGACCTCACCCTCCTCCAGGTGCGCTCACAACGTTGGACAAACGCCTGAGCGGAGGGAACGCTGGACTCGGCGAGCTGGGACGAGAACAGAGGAGGCTGGTAACCCAGACTACTCTGAAACGGAGATAGCCCGGTAGCAGACGAAGGAAGCGAGTTGTGAGCGTATTCTGCCCAGGGGAGCTGTTTTGCCCAAGACGCAGGGTTTCTAAAAGAAAGGCTGCGTAGTATGCGACCAATCGTCTGATTGGCCCTTTCTGCTTGACCGTTAGACTGGGGATGAAAACCGGAAGAGAGACTGACGGAAGCACCAATCAAACGACAGAACTCCCTCCAAAACTGTGACGTGAATTGCGGACCTCTGTCTGAAACGGCGTCTAACGGGAGGCCATGAATTCTGAACACATTCTCGATGATGATTTGTGCCGTCTCCTTAGCGGAAGGAAGCTTAGCGAGGGGAATGAAATGTGCCGCCTTAGAGAACCTATCGACAACCGTAAGAATCACAGTCTTCCCCGCAGACGAAGGCAGACCGGTAATGAAGTCTAAGGCGATGTGAGACCATGGTCGAGAAGGAATGGGAAGCGGTCTGAGACGACCGGCAGGAGGAGAGTTACCTGACTTAGTCTGCGCGCAGTCCGAACAAGCAGCCACGAAACGGCGCGTGTCACGCTCCTGAGTAGGCCACCAAAAGCGCTGGCGAATAGAAGCAAGAGTACCTCGAACGCCGGGATGGCCAGCTAACTTGGCAGAGTGAGCCCACTGAAGAACAGCCAGACGAGTAGAAACAGGAACGAAAAGAAGGTTACTAGGACAAGCGCGCGGCGACGCAGTGTGAGTGAATGCTTGCTTAACCTGTCTCTCAATTCCCCAGACTGTCAACCCGACAACACGCCCATAAGGAAGAATCCCCTCGGGATCAGTAGAAGCCACAGAAGAACTAAAGAGACGGGATAAGGCATCAGGCTTGGTGTTCTTATTACCCGGGCGATAAGAAATCACAAACTCGAAACGAGCGAAAAACAACGCCCAACGAGCTTGACGTGCATTAAGTCGTTTGGCAGAACGGATGTACTCAAGGTTCTTATGGTCAGTCCAAACGACAAAAGGAACGGTCGCCCCCTTCAACCATTGTCGCCATTCGCCTAGGGCTAAGCGGATGGCGAGCAGTTCGCGGTTACCCACATCATAGTTGCGTTCCGATGGCGACAGGCGATGAGAAAAATAAGCGCAAGGATGAACCTTATCGTCAGACTGGAAGCGCTGGGATAGAATGGCTCCCACGCCCACCTCTGAAGCGTCAACCTCGACAATGAATTGTTTAGTGACGTCAGGAGTAACGAGGATAGGAGCGGACGTAAAACGCTTCTTGAGGAGATCAAAAGCTCCCTGGGCGGAACTGGACCACTTAAAGCACGTCTTGACAGAAGTAAGAGCTGTGAGAGGGGCAGCAACTTGACCGAAATTACGAATGAAACGCCGATAGAAATTAGCGAAACCTAGAAAGCGCTGCAACTCGACACGTGACCTTGGAACGGGCCAATCACTGACAGCCTGGACCTTAGCGGGATCCATCTGAATGCCTTCAGCGGAAATAACAGAACCGAGAAAAGTGACGGAGGAGACATGAAAGGCGCACTTCTCAGCCTTCACGTAGAGACAATTCTCTAAAAGGCGCTGGAGTACACGTCGAACGTGCTGAACATGAATCTCGAGTGACGGTGAAAAAATCAGGATATCGTCAAGGTAGACAAAAACAAAGATGTTCAGCATGTCTCTCAGTACATCATTAACTAATGCCTGAAAAACAGTTGGAGCATTAGCGAGACCAAACGGCAGAACCCGGTACTCAAAATGCCCTAACGGAGTGTTAAACGCCGTTTTCCACTCGTCCCCCTCTCTGATGCGCACGAGATGGTAAGCATTACGAAGGTCCAACTTAGTAAAGAACCTGGCTCCCTGCAGAATCTCAAAGGCTGATGACATAAGGGGAAGCGGATAACGATTCTTAACCGTTATGTCATTCAGCCCTCGATAATCCACGCAGGGGCGCAGAGTACCGTCTTTCTTCTTAACAAAAAAAAACCCCGCCCCGGCAGGAGAGGAAGAAGGCACTACGGTGCCGGCGTCAAGAGAAACAGACAAATAATCCTCGAGAGCCTTACGTTCGGGAGCCGACAGAGAGTATAGTCTACCCCGAGGGGGAGTGGTCCCCGGAAGGAGATCAATACTACAATCATACGACCGGTGAGGAGGAAGGGAGTTGGCTCTGGACCGACTGAAGACCGTGCGCAGATCATGATATTCCTCCGGCACTCCTGTCAAATCACCAGGTTCCTCCTGAGAAGAGGGGACAGAAGAAACAGGAGGGATAGCAGACATTAAACACTTCACATGACAAGAAACGTTCCAGGATAGGATAGAATTACTAGACCAATTAATAGAAGGATTATGACATACTAGCCAGGGATGACCCAAAACAACAGGTGTAAAAGGTGAACGAAAAATCAAAAAGGAAATGGTCTCACTGTGGTTACCAGATACTGTGAGGGTTAAAGGTAGTGTCTCATATCTGATACTGGGGAGAAGACTACCATCTAAGGCGAACATGGGCGTGGGCTTCCCTAACTGTCTGAGAGGAATGTCATGTTTCCGAGCCCATGCTTCGTCCATAAAACAACCCTCAGCCCTAGAGTCTATCAAGGCACTGCATGAAGCAGCCGAACCGGTCCAGCGTAGATGGACCGACATAGTAGTACAGGATCTTGATGGAGAGACCTGAGTAGTAGCGCTCACCAGTAGCCCTCCGCTTACTGATGAGCTCTCTTTTACTGGACATGAATTGACAAAATGTCCAGCAATACCGCAATAGAGGCACAGGCGGTTGGTGATCCTCCGTTCCCTCTCCTTAGTCGAGATGCGAATACCTCCCAGCTGCATGGGCTCAGTCTCTGAGCCGGAGGAAGGAGATGGGTGCGATGCGGAGAGGGGAAACACCGTTAACGCGAGCTCTCTTCCACGAGCTCGGTGACGAAGATCTACCCGTCGTTCTATGCGGATGGCGAGTGCAATCAAATCAAAGAGTCCACACTGGAAGGAACCTCCCGGGAGAGAATCTCATCCTTAACCTCTGCGTGGAGTCCCTCCAGAAAACGAGCGAGCAGCGCCGGCTCGTTCCAGTCACTAGAGGCAGCAAGAGTGCGAAACTCTATAGAGTAATCCGTTATGGATCGATCACCTTGACATAGGGAAGCCAGGGCCCTAGAAGCCTCCCTACCAAAAACTGAACGATCAAAAACCCGTATCATCTCCTCTTTAAAGTTCAGGTAATTGTTAGAACAATCAGCCCTTGCCTCCCAGATAGCTGTGCCCCACTCTCGAGCCCGGCCAGTAAGGAGTGATATGACGTAAGCAACCCGAGCTCTCTCTTGAGTATGTGTTGGGTTGGAGAGAGAACACAATATCACACTGGGTGAGAAAGGAGCGGCACTCAGTGGGCTGCCCGGAGTAACAAGGTGGGTTATTAACCCTAGGTTCCGGAGACTCGGCAGACCAGGAAGTAGCTGGTGGCACGAGACGAAGACTCTGGAACTGTCCAGAGAGGTCGGAAACCTGAGCGGCCAGGGTCTCAACGGCATGACGAGCAGCAGACAATTCCTGCTCGTGTCTGCCGAGCATAGCTCCCTGGATCTCGACGGCAGTGTTACGAGAATCCGTAGTCGCTGGGTCCATTCTTGGTCGGATCCTTCTGTTATGCAGGTGAATGAGGACCCAAAAGCGACTTAGCGAAAACAGAGTCTTTATTCCAGTAACTGGCAAAAGTATACTCCTGGACAATATAAGAAGAAAACAAAACATGAAAAAACTAAAATCCACTCGTAGTGACGAGGACAGACTGGAGACTCGACCATTGACTGCAGGTTGCCTCGGGAAGGCACCGACCGTAGCAGACTTAGACACCTGCTCACACGCAGCATCTGAAGGAGACAAGACACGACAGGGCGAGACAATGACACAGCACAGCGAACATCATATAAGGATCCGACAAGGACAGAAGCGGAAAACAAGGGGAGAAATAGGGACTCTAATCAGACGACAAAATAGGGGACAGTTGTGAAAAGACTAAATGAGTGAGTTAGGAGAATGAGGAACAGCTGGGAGCAGGAACGGAACGATAGAGAGAGGAGAGAGAGGGAGGGGGAGAGAGAGGGATAGAAAAAGGGAACGAACCTAATAAGACCAGCAGGGAGAAACGAACAGAAGGGAAAGCATAATGACAAGACAATATAAGACAAAACATGACAAACATTATTGATATATACAGAGAAAAGAGTCGGCCCGAGGATTGAACCCTGTGGCACCCCCATAGAGACTGCCAGAGGACCGGACAGCATGCCCTCCGATTTGACACACTGAACTCTGTCTGCAAAGTAGTTGGTGAACCAGGCAAGGCAGTCATCCGAAAAACCGAGGCTACTGAGTCTGCCGATAAGAATATGGTGATTGACAGAGTCGAAAGCCTTGGCAAGGTCGATGAAGACGGCTGCACAGTACTGTCTTTTATCGATGGCGGTTACGATATCGTTTAGTACCTTGAGCGTGGCTGAGGTGCACCCGTGACCAGCTCGGAAACCAGATTGCACAGCGGAGAAAGTACAGTGGGATTCGAGATGGTCAGTGACCTGTTTGTTGACTTGGCTTTCGAAGACCTTAGATAGGCAGGGCAGGATGGATATAGGTCTGTAACAGTTTGGGTCCAGGGTGTCTCCCCCTTTGAAGAGGGAGATGACTGTGGCAGCTTTCCAATCCTTGGGGATCTCAGATGATATGAAAGAGAGGTTGAACAGGCTGGTAATAGGGGTTGCGACAATGGCGGCGGATATTTTCAGAAGTAGAGGGTCCAGATTGTCAAGCCCAGCTGATTTGTACGGGTCCAGGTTTTGCAGCTCTTTCAGAACATCTGCTATCTGGATTTGGGTAAAGGAGAACCTGGAGAGGCTTGGGCCGAGGTTGGAGTAGCCAGGCGGAAGGCATGGCCAGACGTTGAGAAATGCTTGTTGAAGTTTTCGATAATCATGGATTTATCGGTGGTGACCGTGTTACCTAGCCTCAGTGCAGTGGGCAGCTGGGAGGAGGTGCTCTTGTTCTCCATGGACTTCACAGTGTCCCAGAACCTTTTGGAGTTGGAGCTACAGGATGCAAATTCCTGCCTGAAGGAGCTGGCCTTAGCTTTCCTGACTGACTTCGTGTATTGGTTCCTGACTTCCCTGAACAGTTGCATATCGCGGGGACTATTCGATGCTATTGCAGTCCGCCACAGGATGTTTTTATGCTGGTTGAGGGCAGTCAGGTCTGGAGTGAACCAAGGGCTATATCTGTCCTTTGTTCTGCATTTTCTGAACGGAGCATGCTTATCTAAAATGGTGAGGAAGTTACTTTTAAAGAATGACCAGGCATCCTCAACTGACGGGATGAGGTCAATGTCCTTCCAGGATACCCGGGCCAGGTTGATTAGAAAGGCCTGCTCACAGAAGTGTTTTAGGGAGCGTTTGACAGTGATGAGGGGTGGTCGTTTGACTGCGGCTCCGTAGCGGATACAGGCAATGAGGCAGTGATCGCTGAGATCCTGGTTAAAGACAGCGGAGGTGTATTTGGAGGGCCAGTTGGTCAGGATGACGTCTATGAGGGTGCCCTTGTTTACAGATTTAGGGTTGTACCTGGTGGGTTCCTTGATGATTTGTGTGAGATTGAGGGCATCTAGCTTAGATTGTAGGACTGCTGGGGTGTTAAGCATATCCCAGTTTAGGTCACCTAACAGAACAAACTCCGAAGCTAGATGGGGGCAATCAATTCACAAATGGTGTCCAGGGCACAGCTGGGAGCTGAGGGGGTCAGTAGCAGGCGGCAACAGTGAGAGACTTATTTCTGGAGAGAGTACTTTTCAAAATTAGTAGTTCGAACTGTTTGGGTAAAGACCTGGAATGTATGACATTACTTTGCAGGCTATCTCTGCAGTAGACTACTGCAACTCCTCCCCCTTTGGCAGTTCTATCTTGACGGAAAATGTTATAGTTGGGTATGGAAATCTCAGAATTTTTGGTGGCCTTCCTGAGCCAGGATTCAGACACGGCAAGGACATCAGCAGAGTTAGCAGAGTTAGCAGAGTGTGCTACAACAGTGAGTAAAACAAACTTAGGGAGGAGGCTTCTGATGTAGACATGCATGAAACCAAGGCTTTTTCGATCACAGAAGTCAACAAATGTGGGTACCTGGGGACATGCAGGGTTTACCTCCACATCACCCGCGGAACAGAGGAGGAGTAGAATGAGGGTGCGGCTACAAATCCTACAATGTGATTTTCTGGATATGTTTTTCCTCATTTTGTCTGTCATAGTTGAAGTGTACCTATGATGAAAATTACAGGCCTCTCTCATCTTTTTAATTGGGAGAACTTGCACAATTGGTGGCTGACTAAATACTTTTTTGCCCCACTGTATGTTACCCTCTGCCTATTGGCTACTTAGCTTATTCAATACATGTCAAAATACAACACTTGTGCCCTTGGAGGAAGCAACCACCCTCATTGTTGACTAGAAATTAGCTAAAACATGGCTAATAACTCACTAACTAGCAAAGAATATGATCAAAGGTGGCTACATGCATTTCTAATTTTGACACCAAAACAAGTACATCTACATGTGACCACTCATGCTATTAACACAAAACATTTCAAAGTGAATGGAACAGATCCAAATATGGCCATGGCTATTTGCATATAGGCCTACTGCATCTCTGATTGGTTATTTTTCATCGGTCTGTGTAGAGTATGGAATTGAGTCATGCCTGTCAATGCAATTAGAATCCTACTCCAATGCAACTCTTGCACAGTTAGTTTTGCATACTAAGTCTCTTGCATAGATAATTTTGTTCGGTATGTCACATTGGCTAATATTGCGTTGATTCGAGCACAGTAGAGCAAAACATTGATAGTGTTAATTAAAGGGGGAAACTCTAGAAAGTTGAGTGAAGTTCAATCTCTTGCTTCTCTGCGCGGGCTGATATTTCTTCTGCACAGCAGTCTGAGGGGAGCTGCAGGCCAGGGCATGTTCGCAGCTTAGAGTGAACATTGGTTATGGGTATTCTTGTAATCGTTAAGGACAGAGGAGTTTTTTTGGATAAAAAATAAACCGAATGGAGCTAAGCACAGGCAAAACCCTACATGAAGACCTGGTTTAGGCTGCTTTCCACCAAATACTGGGAGATTAATTCACCTTTCAGCAGGACAATAACCTAAATCACAAGGCCAAATATGCACGGAAGTTGCTACCAAAATGACCCAAGTGGTCTAGTTACAGTGTTCTCTTAAATCGGCTTGAAAATCTATGGCAAGACATGAAAATAGTTGTCTTGCATTAACCAATCTGACAGAGCTTGAAGAATTGTTAATAGAATAATGTGAAAATATTGTACAATCCAGGTGTGCAAAACTCTTAGAGACTTACACAGAAAGACTTACAGCTGTAATCGCTGCCAAAGGTGATTCTAATGTATTGACTCAGGGGTGTGAATACTTATGTCAATTAGATATTTCTGTATTTCATTTTCAATAAATTGTTTACATGTTTTCATTTAGTCATTATGGGGTATTGTTTGTAGATGGGTCAGAAAATATATTTAATCAATTTTGAATTCAGACTGTAACACAACAAAATGTGGAATAAGTCAAGGGGTATGAATACTTTCTGAAGGCACAGCAAATTGTGTGAGTCCGTGTGTGTGTGCGCGTGTGTAACTTACATTAGTACCTGTCAACAAATTACCCCATTACCCTGTCAACAAATTACCCCATTGTGACATGGATTAGCGAAGGCCAAAGTCAAGTTGTAAAGTTGTAAAGACTCAAGATAATACAAGTATAAAAGTATAAAAGGGCAATGACGATTTCGCCACAGATTCGTCCCTATTATAACCTTTAGACTTATTCAATTCTGATACATTTACTCAATGACTGTCCAAAAGAAATACTAAAAGAAATGTTGTCATATCCTGCAGCAGTGGTGTGTATTCATGGATGCCAAGGGAAGTCAGGCTTCCCCAAAAAACGGACAAAAAAATGTATATATGTTTTATCATTTTCCTTCAATTCGCAAGAGGCTGAATGTATCTCACAGGAGAAAGCATCAGAGCGAGCGAAACAGCGCCCCTCTGTCTCTCTATGTGTTGGCCATCTATCTGATGCTGTCTGGTCCAAACGAGTATGACAGGCAAGGGAAGCACGCAAGCATCTGGTCTCCCTTAAACAAAAAAGTATACAAATGTGCCAACCAGCGTTGAGCTAAACTGAGCAAGCTCAACTGTGAATGGTCCTGGCTCACCAAAAAAAAAAATTGTCAAGGGAACGCAGTGATGGAAAAAGTATTCAATTGTCATACTTGAATAAATGTAAAGATACCTTAATACAAAATTTGTAATTTTACCTTTATTTAACCAGGCAAGTCAGTTAAGAACATATTCTTATTTTCAATGACGGCCTGGGTTAACTGCCTGTTCAGGGGCAGAACGACAGATTTCGGTTTCTAGTCCAACGCTCTAACCACTAGGCTACGCTGCCATTGATGAAAAGTAAAAGTGAAAGTCACCCAGTAAAATGCTATTTGAGTAAAAGTCTAAAGGTATCTGGTTTTAAATATACTTAAGTATCAAAAGTAAATGTAATTTCTAAAATATACTTAAGTATCAAAAGTAAAAGTATAAATCATTTCACATTACTTATATTAAGCAAACCAGATGGCACCATTTTCTTGTTTTTTAAATTTACAGATAGCCAGGGACACACCAACATTCAGACATAATTTATGAACTAAGCGTTTTTGTTTAGTGAATCCGCCAGATCAGGTAGTACTGTAGGGATGTTTTCTTGATAAGTGCGTGAAACTAAACTGGGAAACTGTATGGAGTAAAAAGTACATTATTCTTTTTAGAAATGTAGTGAAGTCAAAGTGAAAGTTGTCAAAAATATAAATAGTAAAGTACATATACCAAAAAACAAATACTTAAGTACTTTACACCATTGAAGGGAAGCCAACTTAGATTTGGCATCACTCCTATCAAATTCCATTGGGAGCATACATCATTGACAGAAAAACTTGAATTTTTGCATCTCGTTGTGTTGTTGGCCTCCGCTGGCTGGCTAGCCAGTTAGCTAAAATAGGCCCTTTCCTAAATTACTTGTGGATGGAGATAGCGATTTGCACTTGTGCTTTTACTTAATTCTCTGATCCAACCATTAATTTATACATTTTTGTTCCCCTGGCCTGAGAGGATGGAAGTTAAAAATGTAGCTAGATGTAGAAGGCTAATGTAACTGTCTGTTACTGTACATACAATATGCTTTCTGGACAGGTTTTGTGATAAAAGGAAGGTGTAGTTGAATTTATTCTGCCACTGTGTCTTCTTGTTGTCTCGGCCTTTAGGCCTATATATCACGGTCGGAAGGCATATGAATTTTCAGGTCACAGAGCAAACAACACAATTATCACAGCGCATAGGTCATTTTACCCACTTACTGCTACTGCAGCTTATGTCTATTGACCATGCAGATGTCAAACCAGTGAATATGTCTTGGAAGGACATCCATGCTAACTTCTCATTAAAGCTCTAGTATTCAAAACACATTTAGTAAAGGAACAATGTACTGGAGTGTGTATAGGTTGTGTCGCTACAGAGACAGGGGCATACAAGGTGCCACCACAATAAAAGTGTATAGAAAAATACAAATATAGGATCTTCATTTGAGCCAGTTTGCTACAGCAGGAAAAGAATCCTGCAACAACAGGAAATGTAAATAATCATGTGGATTATAATTAATGGACATTTTTACTAGGGGTTGATACATTTTTCATAAGGGAAAATCAAGTCTGAAAACTTCAGAAACCTTTGAAAACCTCAGATACACTAAATGTAAAATGTCCTGTATTGAAGGCAAGTTATGCAACAGGGTGATCAAATTAACATTCTACATCTGTATTGTAAGTAGCGATAATGCTGTTGAAATACATTGAATTTGACCTGAAAACTGTACAGTACATCATTTTAGAAAAAATAAGTAATGAATCCTACCTTAAGCGGTATACAGCGACCAAGACAAACAGTTTTTCTTCTCTGTCTGATGTCTCCCACTTTCTATCTATTGCTCTCACTCTATATATATATATTACGGTCTCTTGAGCACCTTACAGCACAGGCAAAGTTCAGCCAATGTCATGTAAACTACTGGAGTCCCACCCTCTCACAGAAGAGGGAAAATTACATGAGACTGACAGACCGCTACATCAATAACTGGAGGTAGGAGAGAAACCTTTAAACCTCTCCAAGGCCAATCATCAATCAAGATAACCGAGATCCCTCTTATTATAAACACTTGTGTCCTGAAATAAAGTAAAGTAGAGGCTCCATTCAATCTCTATCGCTGAAGTGTTACAGATAACACGCTAGATATGTAAAGGTCATTTCCTATTGATCAGGCATCTGCAGCATTTACCATAACTGCAGTCTCCACTAACGCATAAGGATGGAATAGAGCCCCTAGAGTGGTTTTGTTGTGAGAGAAAACAGAATATTCTGGTAAGGTCTCAGAGTCCTTCCTCCCACCTCAGACAACCTCTTTAGGAGAAGCAACCCTAACCCATTATCAGTCTTGCCACGAAATCTTGTCAAGAGACACTAACACTTCAACAGGGGCTGGACATGACATCAGGCAGGGCCAGGTCTGCAGTAGTTCAGAAAGCTTCAGGGAAAGAAACTTGTGATTGACTTGTAAGACAAAAAAACCATACACCTTTTCAAATGTACTTTCTATACCTCCATGCCACTTCTGATTGCTATACTTTTTTCGCCACTTAAAGAACATGTATTTTATTGTTTATGTGATTAAACCCAGGTAGTACAATAGATGCTGATCAATTGTTTCTTATAACCACCTTCATTCAGCCATTGATATGAACAACCAGAGAGGTGGGAGGCATCCCCTAAATAAGGAATTCACCTGACCAGTTCAGATAAATCATTGATAAATCAGTGTTTATTGAGGAAATTAAACTACTTCAAAGTTTTAAGACACGGCCAAAATAAGATAACATTTTTGGGCCCAAGCCAAAGTAGGTAGTAGAGGACTTTCCATTTAGAATCAGATTCAGAGCAGTTTGGAGAAGTTCAGACTGAGAATATGTTTACTGCTCTCTAGTGGCTGGCATGTGAATGTACACTAATCATTACAGTATTTCAATCAACTTTATCACTCTGAATGAAGACCTTTAATATAATATAATATGGATCTCATTTTAGCTTACTAATGAAAATAAATGTTTGTGATTGTAGAGGCATATCTACTTTATATTCCTATGACTGAACTTCTGGGAATCAAATGCGTGACAGATGTAACATGTGACAGATATTAAAGTGGGCACTATTGAGATGTATTTGTCCAAAATTGCTTTTAAGTCAATGATGATCGGCGTAGTTTTTGCACAAAAGCATGGACAACATGAGAATATTCTAGGCTGTAATGGTGGTGGTGCAAAAAACTCAAACAATGAAGATCTAAAACTGTTTACTTGTTGGTAAAAGAGGCAACATCTAGAATGATGTCAAGGCAAAACAAATTGGTAGCCTACAATCAGGATTTTCTTTTGTTTCAACCACAACGGTCATTTTGTCTTTTGTGTTTGTGGTAAGGGTTGTCTTACCTTGGTCTCATGCTCCATGCTGCTACACAGCACCTGCCAAGGAGGGGTGTACTTGAAAATCAAATCAAATCAAAATCAAATCAAATTTTATTTGTCACATACACATGGTTAGCAGATGTTAATGTGAGTGTAGCGAAATGCTTGTGCTTCTAGTTGCGACAATGCAGTGATAACCAACAAGTAATCTAACTAACAATTCCAAAACTACTGTCTTATACACAGTGTAAGGGGATAAGGAACATGTACATAAGGATATATGAATGAGTGATGGTACAGAGCAGCATACAGTAGATGGTATCGAGTACAGTATATACATATGAGATGAGTGTGTAGACAAAGTAAACAAAGTGGCATAGTTAAAGTGGCTAGTGATACATGTGTTACATAAGGATGCAGTCGATGTTGTAGAGTACAGTATATACATATGCATATGAGATGAATAATGTAGGGTAAGTAACATTATATAAGGTAGCATTGTTTAAAGTGGCTAGTGATATATTTACATCATTTCCCATCAATTCCCATTATTAAAATGGCTGGAGTTGGGTCAGTGTCAATGACAGTGTGTTGGCAGCAGCCACTCAATGTTAGTGGTGGCTATTTAACAGTCTGATGGCCTTGAGATAGAAGCTGTTTTTCAGTCTCTCGGTCCCAGCTTTGATGCACCTGTACTGACCTCGCCTTCTGGATGATAGCGGGGTGAACAGGCAGTGGTTCGGTGGTTGATGTCCTTGATGATCTTTATGGCCTTCCTGTAACAACGGGTGGTGTAGGTGTCCTGGAGGGCAGGTAGTTTGCCCCGGTGATGCGTTGTGCAGTCCTCACTACCCTCTGGAGAGCCTTACGGTTGAGGGCGGAGCAGTTGCCGTACCAGGCGGTGATACAGCCCGCCAGGATGCTCTCGATTGTGCATCTGTAGAAGTTTGTGAGTGCTTTTGGTGACAAGCCGAATTTCTTCAGCCTCCTGAGGTTGAATAGGCGCTGCTGCGCCTTCTTCACGACGCTGTCAGTGTGAGTGGACCAATTCAGTTTGTCTGTGATGTGTATGCCGAGGAACTTAAAACTAGCTACCCTCTCCACTACTGTTCCATCGATGTGGATAGGGGTGTTCCCTCTGCTGTTTCCTGAAGTCCACAATCATCTCCTTAGTTTTGTTGACGTTGAGTGTGAGGTTATTTTCCTGACACCACACTCCAAGGGCCCTCACCTCCTCCCTGTAGGCCGTCTCGTCGTTGTTGGTAATCAAGCCTACCACTGTTGTGTCGTCCGCAAACTTGATGATTGAGTTGGAGGCGTGCGTGGCCACGCAGTCGTGGGTGAACAGGGAGTACAGGAGAGGGCTCAGAACGCACCCTTGTGGGGCCCCCGTGTTGAGGATCAGCGGGGAGGAGATGTTGTTGCCTACCCTCACCACCTGGGGGCGGCCCGTCAGGAAGTCCAGTACACAGTTGCACAGGGCGGGGTCGAGACCCAGGGTCTCGAGCTTGATGACGAGCTTGGAGGGTACTATGGTGTTGAATGCCGAGCTGTAGTCGATGAACAGCATTCTCACATAGGTATTCCTCTTGTCCAGGTGGGTTAGGGCAGTGTGCAGTGTGGTTGAGATTGCATCGTCTGTGGACCTATTTGGGCGGTAAGCAAATTGGAGTGGGTCTAGGGTGTCAGGTAGGGTGGAGGTGATATGGTCCTTGACTAGTCTCTCAAAGCACTTCATGATGACGGAAGTGAGTGCTACGGGGCGGTAGTCGTTTAGCTCAGTTACCTTAGCTTTCTTGGGAACAAGAACAATGGTGGCCCTCTTGAAGCGTGGGAACAGCAGACTGGTATAGGGATTGATTGAATATGTCCGTAAACACACCGGCCAGCTGGTCTGCGCATGCTCGGAGGGCGCGGCTGGGGATGCCGTCTGGGCCTGCAGCCTTGCGAGGGTTAACACGTTTAAATGTCTTACTCACCTCGGCTGCAGTGAAGGAGAGACCGCATGTTTCCGTTGCAGGCCGTGTCAGTGGCACTGTATTGTCCTCAAAGCGGGCAAAAAAGTTATTTAGTCTGCCTGGGAGCAAGACATCCTGGTCCGTGACTGGGCTGGATTTCATCTTGTAGTCCGTGATTGACTGTAGACCCTGCCACATGCCTCTTGTGTCTGAGCCATTGAATTGAGATTCCACTTTGTCTCTGTACTGATGCTTAGCTTGTTTGATAGCCTTACGGAGGGAATAGCTGCACTGTTTGTATTCAGTCATGTTGCCAGACACCTTGCCCTGATTAAAAGCAGTGGTTCGCGCTTTCAGTTTCACGCGAATGCTGCCATCAATCCACGGTTTCTGGTTAGGGAATGTTTTTATCTTGCTATGGGAACGACATCTTCGACGCACGTTCTAATGAACTCGCACACCGAATCAGCGTATTCGTCAATATTCCCATCTGACGCAATACGAAACATGTCCCAGTCCACGTGCTGGAAGCAGTCTTGGAGTGTAGAGTCAGCTTGGTCTGACCAGCGTTGGACAGACCTCAGCGTGGGAGCCTCTTGTTTTAATTTCTGCCTGTAGGCAGGGATCAGCAAAATGGAGTCGTGGTCAGCTTTTCCGAAAGGGGGGCGGGGCAGGGCCTTATATGCGTCGCGGAAGTTAGAGTAACAATGATCCAAGGCTTTACCACCCCTGGTTGCGCAATCGATATGCTGATAAAATTTAGGGAGTCTTGTTTTCAGATTGGCTTTGTTAAAATCCCCAGCTACAATGAATGCAGCCTCCGGATAAATGTTTTCCAGTTTGCAAAGAGTTAAATAATAATACTGCAGAGTGTATGTCAAAGCATGTTGGTAAATGTGTTCGGCAGCGCTCTATGTAACAGGATCCAAGGCTAGGTGCAGGGGGCAATCAAGTTCAACTCAGGCCCTCTAAGAAGAGAGAGAGAGGAGACAGAACATTACATTTGATGAGATTGAGGGCCTTCTTTTTTTGTTTTAACTATAAAACATTCTTGATTAAACAAACATTTTGGTGAAACTGATGGTTACCTATTTTGGTTATTTATTGTCTTTAATATTTTATTATTTCTTCATTTGGCAATTCAAAAATGTACACGCTTGAAATCAAATCAAATTAAATGTATTTCTAAAGACCTTCTTACATATTGAAAGGTTTCAATATCTTTGTACACTTGGTATGTTTCTTCACCCAAACCTGTATTGCAGGCTAATATTTTTCAGCCACGATTACTGCAAACTTTCACTGAACACACCTCACAACGCTTATAGGGAAGGACATTTAACAAGCATTTGACTGATGATTGGCTGAGAGAAATTGATGATAAAAAGATTGTGGGGGGCTGTTTTGTCAGACTTCAGTGCAGCTTTTGACATTATCAATCATAGTCTTCTGCTGGAAGAACATATGTGTTTTGGCTTTACTGCCCCTGCTATATTGTGGATAAAGAGTTACGTGTCTAACACACAGAGGGTTTTCTTAAATGGAAGAGTCCAACATAATCCAGGTAGAATAAGGAATACCCCAGGGCAGCTGCTTAGGCCCCTTACTTATTTCAATCTTTACTAACGACATACCACAGGCTTTGAGTAAAGCCAGTGTGTCTATGTATATGGATGACTCAACACAATACATGTCAGCTACTACAGCGACTGAAATGACTGCAACACTTAACAAAGAGCTGCAGTTCGTTTCAGAATGGATGGCAAAGAATACATTTGTCCTTAATATTTCCAAAACTAAGAGCATTGTATTTGGGAAAAATCATTCACTGAACTCTAAACCTCAACTGAATCTCGTAATGAATAATGTGGAAATTGAGCATGTTGACGTGACTTAACTGCTTGGAGTAACCCTGGATTGTAAACTGTCAACAGTAGCTAAGATGGGGGAGAAGTCTGTCCACAATAAGCACTGCTCTGCCTTCTTAACGACACTATCAACAAGGCAGGTCCTACAGGCCCTAGCTTTGTTTCACCTGGACTACTGTCCGGTCATGTGGTCAGGTGCCACAAAGAGGGACTTATGAAAATTACAATTGGCACAGAACAGGGCAGCACAGCTGGCCTTTAAAAGTACACGGGGAGCTAATATAAATGGTATGCATGTCAATCTCTCCTGGCTCAAAGTGGAAGAGAGATTGACTTCATCACTACTTGTTTTTGTCAAAAGTGTTGACAAGCTGAATGTACTGAGCTGTCTGTTTGAACTACTGACACACAGCTCAGTCACCCATGCATAACCCACAAGACATGCCACCAGAGGTCTCTTCACAATCAGAACAGACTATGGGAGGCACCCAGTACTACATAGAGCCATGACTACATGGAACTCTATTTCACATCAGGTAACTGATGCAAGCAGTAGAATCAGATTTTAAAAAACAGGTAAAAATACACCTTATGGAACAGCTGGGACAGTGAAGAGACACACAAAAGGCAGATACACACTCATACACACACAAGCGCTAACACACACACTCTACATACACTTACATTGCAATATTGTTGTATGGTGATATTGTACATTTTATATTGTAAATATGTAGTGGTGTAATAATTTTATATGATGTACTGTTTTATCTTTTGTTTTATGTGTGATGTAAGTGCCTTAATGTGTTTGCACCCCAGGAAGAATAGCTGTTGTTTTGGTAGCAGCCAATGGTGATCCCTAATTACAGTAATACAAATACAAAAAGTCCGCAATATTCGAAATGAAAATTCAATAAAGAATTCTATATAGATGGAGAATAATTCTCTCCTTACATTATATGATTGTAAGAAATCAAATCAAATCAAATTTTATTTGTCACATACACATGGTTAGCAGATGTTAATGCGAGTGTAGCGAAATGCTTGTGCTTCTAGTTCCGACAATGCAGTGATAACCAACAAGTAATCTAACTAACAATTCCAAAACTACTGTCTTATACACAGTGTAAGGGGATAAGGAACATGTACATAAGGATATATGAATGAGTGATGGTACAGAGCAGCATACAGTAGATGGTATCGAGTACAGTATATACATATGAGATGAGTGTGTAGACAAAGTAAACAAAGTGGCATAGTTAAAGTGGCTAGTGATACATGTGTTACATAAGGATGCAGTCGATGATGTAGAGTACAGTATATACATATGCATATGAGATGAATAATGTAGGGTAAGTAACATTATATAAGGTAGCATTGTTTAAAGTGGCTAGTGATATATTTACATCATTTCCCATCAATTCCCATTATTAAAATGGCTGGAGTTGGGTCAGTGTCAATGACAGTGTGTTGGCAGCAGCCACTCAGTGTTAGTGGTGGCTGTTTAACAGTCTGATGGCCTTGAGATAGAAGCTGTTTTTCAGTCTCTCGGTCCCAGCTTTGATGCACCTGTACTGACCTCGCCTTCTGGATGATAGCGGGGTGAACAGGCAGTGGTTCGGGTGGTTGATGTCCTTGATGATCTTTATGGCCTTCCTGTAACAACGGGTGGTGTAGGTGTCCTGGAGGGCAGGTAGTTTGCCCCCGGTGATGCGTTGTGCAGTCCTCACTACCCTCTGGAGAGCCTTACGGTTGAGGGCGGAGCAGTTGCCGTACCAGGCGGTGATACAGCCCGCCAGGATGCTCTCGATTGTGCATCTGTAGAAGTTTGTGAGTGCTTTTGGTGACAAGCCGAATTTCTTCAGCCTCCTGAGGTTGAATAGGCGCTGCTGCGCCTTCTTCACGACGCTGTCAGTGTGAGTGGACCAATTCAGTTTGTCTGTGATGTGTATGCCGAGGAACTTAAAACTAGCTACCCTCTCCACTACTGTTCCATCGATGTGGATAGGGGGTGTTCCCTCTGCTGTTTCCTGAAGTCCACAATCATCTCCTTAGTTTTGTTGACGTTGAGTGTGAGGTTATTTTCCTGACACCACACTCCGAGGGCCCTCACCTCCTCCCTGTAGGCCGTCTCGTCGTTGTTGGTAATCAAGCCTACCACAGTTGTGTCGTCCGCAAACTTGATGATTGAGTTGGAGGCGTGCGTGGCCACGCAGTCGTGGGTGAACAGGGAGTACAGGAGAGGGCTCAGAACGCACCCTTGTGGGGCCCCCGTGTTGAGGATCAGCGGGGAGGAGATGTTGTTGCCTACCCTCACCACCTGGGGGCGGCCCGTCAGGAAGTCCAGTACCCAGTTGCACAGGGCGGGGTCGAGACCCAGGGTCTCGAGCTTGATGACGAGCTTGGAGGGTACTATGGTGTTGAATGCCGAGCTGTAGTCGATGAACAGCATTCTCACATAGGTAGAGAATGAGTAGTTCCATTCCATACCTCAGTAATCCCCCCCATTCTGTAACTCACCTCCCGGTTCTAGACCTCCCCTCCTAGACCTCTGGGTTCTCCAACAGGTGTTCTTCATTCCACCCCCGGCTCCTCTCAGGCAGATAATCTAGCACCGTCTGGATCTGTGCCCCCCTCATAGCCTCCAGTGTGTCAGGCCTAAGAGCTGGGTCTTCCGGGCTCCACTAGTGTTTTGGTCCTGGGTTTTGCTCTGACCAAACCCCTCCCTGTAACCCTCCTCACCCCCCAAGGCCCCCCACACAGTATCTGTCACTCGCCCCCTCCATCAACCCCCTCAACCCCTGTCCATCAAAGCTGCTAGTGCAGAAGAACTTGAGTTGTTGTGGGGGAGGGGTGGCGTGACTGCTCCTTAGTTTCTTCCATCAGCTGCCATGTGTGTGTTGCTGATAATTGCGTTGGAATGCTGCTGACCATCAAAAAGCTGCAAACAAAAGAGGAGCATTCCGTGCACCCCCCCCCACACACACACACACACAATCCTACTTCACTTCTGCCAACAGTGACCGTGTAGCCAGGTCACCGTGTCAATGACAATGGCTATAACAATGTTGCAGCAGGTCCTAGATTAGCAGTGTAAAAACATTTCATTTTGGTGGATAGGTGGACAGGACCTTTGTTCATAGGAAGGAACTGTGAGGATTTCACAATGCAGGCCTTCGAGAGCCTTACAACTTTAAACTAAGAACTGAGGCTAAAGACACACACACACACTCCACCAGCACCCACCTTCATCTGTATTGACTAAGGAGACAACACATTTCAAGACGGAGGGAGAAAACGCAGAAACAAAACAGAGAGACCGAGACAGACCATTGAAGCACGTCACATTTTTATTTGTTGTTTCCTCTACAGCACTTTCCAGTTTGTGAGAAAGCAGACCTTGGCAACTACAAAGCATAAGAAGAGCAGCAGTGTGTTGACACCCACTCTATTACCTGGGCCCTTCACTGTCTGACTGCCATGAGCACAAAGATCTAGGAGTCTAAACAAGAGAACGACAGACATTTATATGTAGATACTTATATATACATTTACAAAAAAGATGCCTGACCAGGGGCCAGACTACAAGGCATTGGGGGTGTGTAGAGAGAGAGAGAAGTCGGAAATGGAATGTAAATATTGATAAGAACCAACAGGGGGGTGCTGTTGCAGAGCAAGAGTCATGAGGTAACCATGGCGCTGGCAGTGCAGACAGTGGTTGCCAGGGGCGACAAGCCTCTGCTGCTACACCAAGCTCAGCAAGACCGAGGGACCGAGGAAGGAGATGTATTGGGTATTCAAAACGAGCTTGAGGCAGAAGTCCCCCTTCACCACAGATCTAGGATCAGATTACCTTGCTCCCAATCCTAACCTTAGCCATTAGGGATAAAATCAAATCTGACCCTGCATCAGTGGTTAAGAGTAAATTCTACCCACTGCTCAGTAGGATGGATCTGCACTTTAGTGGAGATGTCCATGCCATCATTATCCTGCATAAGAACATAATTGGCATTCATTATCCTTCATTGACATTGATGTTCGTTGAAGGCAGCAAAATGAACAGTGTGAATAGAACAGACTACATTAAACACTGTGTCGTTGATTTCCAAGTCCCTCTCAAAGTGCCATGTAATTCTTTCCTCTAAAGAAATGTTATGAAGGTGTTATGTAAGTCCTTTTTTAACTTAAGTGTCACCATATTTCATTGTGGATGGACAAATTTGATTAGGTTATGGTCACCAATGTTCTCTCTGACTCTAATGGTATGGACAATTTATTCCACCAAGAACACTATGGCTTTCAGTTTGACCACCCTACAGTAAGTGCATTTGTACAATATGTTTGTGTTAGAACAAAGAGATGTATGACTGTTCACATTTTTCAGTTGAGATGACTGTTGCATGTTATCCTAAAAGAAAAACTTTAAAAACAGAACACCTCGTTGTTGCTTCAAATAAGCTTGTAATTTAACTGATTAAACACTTCCTTGTTGAGGTGTGCCTAGAAAATGACTCTTGCTGACACTATTTCCTATTGCAAATAGAAATATCAGTGATTTTCTTGAAACACAAGCTGCAGAAATGTATATCTAAAATAATATCTAAACTGTGGCTGTCAGATATAACAGTATCAATGATTTCGCACCACAAAACCCACAACCCACATGTATCCATCCCAACATGTGACGTGCTGCCATGTTGGCAGTGACAACATATGAAATCTTCTTTCCACCGTTCAAATTGAAATTGACAAACCAAATCTATGCTAACAGCTACTGAGGCTGAGCTACACACATATGTCGTAAACTGTTAGCAAGCAGATATTTAGGAAATAAAAAAGGATCATCTTTTGCAAAGGAAAGGATGGGCATGGTTCAATGCTTGGCCTTTGTGATATACTGATGAACTCTTATCAGTGCTGCTGCTTGTCCTCAATGCTATAGCTATATGATGATTTTGCTGATGCTGACGTTGGCAGCTTTCATTAATGGGAGTTCTTGCATAGATTTGGATCCAGCAGTGTGGGAATATTATTCGACAAGGACTGGTCGTCAGCAATGCCTAAGCGAATTCAAAGTCAGTGTTTTTTATCGAAAGTATTCTAGACCAACACTACAGATAGTGTGACTGTCCTATAGAGCAGTGATAGGACCGGTACTAGGACCATTTGGCCTATCCACAGAGGATACTTGAGAACTCATGCGACCATAGGCCTACTGGTAAAATGGGGGTACTGCAGGGGTACTCTGGGCAGAACAAAATTCAGTTGGTAGTACAGTAACCGAGAAAGGTTGGGACCACTCCTATAGAGTAACGCACATTTCACTGTGTCAGCTTTTTATGCTCCTTGCAGGATGCTGAGCAGCATATTGGAGGATGTGTCGGCCTATCAATGATTGCCCTGCCCCTTTGAATGCGCATGAGGAAGTGGGATTGAAGGGGATTGGCAAAGAATATTATTTCATAATATATTTTACATGATAATTTTTTTACCTTTATTTAACAGTTAAGAACAAATTCTTATTTTCAATAACGGCCTAGGAACAGTGGGTTAACTGCCTGTTCAGGGGCAGAACGACAGATTTGTACCTTGTCAGCTCGGGGATATGAACTTGCAACCTTTCAGTTACTAGTCCAACGCTCTAACCAGTGCAATGCATTCTCCAGCATAATTTTGACAAGGCTTATCAGACCTGGTTATTTTTAATCTATTCTCCATCATGTTCTTGATTTGAACCCTCACAAAGACATCAACTCTTTAAATAACATATAGAGCTCTATACATATCAATGGAAAGGTATAAATACACATGGAACAATATTAAAAGAGGAATAGGCAAACATGATGCAAAGCTGGCAAACCTCTGGCTCACTTCTTGGACTCACTTCAAGATAATGCAGACCATCTTTGAAAACAAAATGTTTGTTTTATTTTGGATGCGAATAATAACACTTGGACCACGGTTACATATGAGCGTGTCACTGAGTTCTGACTCCTAGTTTACCTAATCCAACTCAACTGACTCAACTCACCACTGGGAAAAATACACTGGACAATGATAACATGACCCTCAGCTTAGCTGGAAATTTGGCTCCAAAATGGCAAGATGTAAAGAATGCTATAGCTGCAGCTAACAAACACACACAAGCCAAGGGAAAGTAAAACACAGCTGTTCAAATGTAGCCACACTGCAAAAACATCTATTGTTCTCTGAAAAAAACACCAAATTAGGAGCAAAATTGACCACTCAGAGGAGGGTAGGAAAGGATTCTGAAAACTTCTTGGAATGTTCTTCTTGAAATTCCCTGCTTTTCACCTCACATGTCAATAGATACCAGTGAGGTTGCAGAGTGGAGGACAGCTCATAATAATGTCTGGGACCGAGCAAATGGAATGGTATCAAACACATGGAAACCACGTGTGTGGTGTATTTGATACCATTCCACTGATTCCGCTCCAGGCATTACCACAAGCCCGTCCTCTCCAACTAAGGTGCCACCAACCTCCTGTGATAGATACACAATGAAAAATAGGCCTATTTGAACGGTTTTCTTTGGTTTCGTTGACAAATGACAAAACCAAGGCCTGACAGTAGAGTTCAAACAGGAAAACCAAATACTCTTATAATGAATCTCCTCCCACACAGACTCTGAGGGAAATATATGACCCCCGACCCCCATTCAAATGTCACTCTTCCGTAATGTCTGAATGGAGCAAATTCTTGCAGTATTTGCAACACAGTTTGGTAGGATATGCGCTGCCATTTAAAACAACAGATTATGCTCCATGCACCAATTCCACAGTAGTTAATATCCAGCTGAAAATCTTCGGGACATTGGAAGGGCCTGTCCACACCGACCATTATTTCAAAACCCAGCTGTTAGTTGCTAGGTCATAACATCAGGTGCCAGGATTATGTCAATGAGTTAATGAAAAATAGTTAGTGTTATCACAAAGGCAGCTGTAAGCAACATTATTTATATTAAAGGGGCAGTGGTATTCTGGATAATGTAGTTAAGTGGGGGCGAATCACACAAACATCAAGCCTTACAGATGGGCATTAATTTCATCAGTCTCAAGCTTCGGTATGAATTGACCTTCACACATGTTATTCAATTCAATACTAGTGTTGTCGAACTAGTGTAGCTGATTTGGTTGCAGGGAAATCACAAAAAAATTGCATGGATTGTTTTTTCTTCCAGAAAGAAAATAGGTGATGGGGATTGTGGGTAGTGTAGTGTAGGATGATATAAGGACCAATGAGGTCATTTTAAACCAGCACACACTCATGCATGCTCATACACACACGCACACAGTACTTCGATGTCATCAATATCACTGACGTCTCATTGCATGTCACTTCTAAATATCAGTGTTGTTTCTGTCTCATACATCCCATATATCAGTGTTGTGTTTGTCACAGACATCCCATATATCAGTGTTGTGTCTGTCTCAGACATTCCAAAGTAACTTTTTTTTTTCTGGAAATCAAAATCCAATAAAATGTTCTAACATAAATATTCCAAGTGTTCCATCATGTCCCCGTTTTTATCTAAAATGCTATAGCACAGGACAGAAAAAAACAATGAATACCATGCTTCTGTCAAAAACACTTTCCAAAGGGCATTTTCAAAAAATAAAGTCAAATAAATATATCTTTAAAATAAACAATGTATATATAGAGATACATAGAGAGATATATCTGTCCATCATACAGAAAGTTAAGATTACCCAATTCATGGTGGTGTATAAGAGATGCCATTTAAAAAAAATGCTTGTTGGACAATGCTGGGTGAGTAAACAAACCCCTTCCTCCCTCTCTTTCTATCCTTCCTTTTCTATCTCCTCTCTCCCTCAGAAATCTCAAAGTGTGAGGAAGTAGGGATTGCTCTTCTTTCGCACAACACAACGTGAAATAATAAAAAGAAGGAAAGGAGACGATGAGATGATGATGAAATACTTCAAACGAAGTCGGGAAACAACAGAAGATAAAGAACATGTATTCCTTTTTTTTCAGGGTGGGGGAGGGGTTTGTTGGTTGTCATGACGTTATGGTTGTTGTTGGTTTGTCATTTCTCCTTGAAAAGTCAAGTTCCGGGGGGAATTCAGCCACACAACAAACAGTTGCTCACATGATGGTGCAGCACTTGCAAGGCTGCTTCTCCTTGTTGTTTAACTCAGTGGTACCCCCCTCTGGCTCACCCCCCTTCTCCTTTGCGGAGGATGTCTCCTGGGGGGGTCTTGGCGGGGTCAGCGGCGCTGCCGTTGGGTGGGGGAGACTGCTCTTCCTTGGCGCCTCCCTCGGTGACGGTCACGGTGGCTGGAGTGGGCCCAACCGTCACATTCTTGCCCTCGCCGTCCTCGATGACCACCAGCTGGGCCTTGATGGTACCCTCCAGGCCCAGCACCTTGTTGGTCTCTGTCTCGTCCTCCACACTCTGGTAGCCCATGAACACCATAGTGACGGGGTTCTCGGCGCTGGCCTCCATCTCGCCTCCACCTGGCTGGGGACTAGCGCCACCTGCCTTGGCCTCCATGCCTGTGATCTCCTTCTTGGGTGTCGTCTGCTGCTCGGCAGCCAACTCAGCATTGGTGGCGTCGCTCATCATGGACTCATCAGCTTTGAGGATGAGCTCGTCCACCTCGTTGGCGCTGAGCTGGTGGACCCCGTTCTCCCCATTCACCTCGTGTACCACTACGAGAGAGAGAGAGATGGAGAGAGCGAGAGAAAGGAGAGCGACAGACGTGTCACTAACAGAAGAGACTCATGAGAGCATGGAGAACTAGACCCTGTTCAATTTTTTTTAAATGCCTCCATCCGTGAAGCAATAATCACTGATCTGATAATACTAGTGAAGGGTCTTGCCCAATACCAACAGGTGAACCAAAACAGCTACATGGAGACCAACAGGACCATTTGAAATGGATTTTGAACCAAAACATAATAGCCCAAGTTCACATTCACAAATATAACTATTGAAGTAGAGTTATTGGCTTAAAAACCAGGTCTATAAGTAGGGATGGATTTATTGGTCACCCTGCAACACTTTGTCATACTATGCTTAACTACAGATGTAGAGTCTTAATTTGAGCCAGTTTGCTACAGCAGGAAAGTAATAATGCATCAACAGGAAATGTAAGTTATTATGTGGATTATAATGAATATACATTTTTGAAAGAGTAAATACATTTTCATAAGGGAAAATCAAGTCTGAAATTTCTCAGTGGAAATGACAAACTTCAGAAGCCTCAAATACACTCGTATTGAAACATTTCCTGCATTGCTGGAAAGGTCTCCTGCAACACGGTGATCAAATTAACATCCTACATCTGTATGTAGTTATTTTGCGTCGCGAGAAGTAAAATTAAGTAAAAAAATATCTACTGGCAATGAGTTGATTCACGCCAGTCATTATCTGAGACAGAGTATAAAGAAGCTTTTATATAAAGTGAAAATACATTATGAAGTTTATTGAACCACAAGATGTAGCCTGTCTTTAATTGGCTACGATCAAACAAGCAATGTCTGTAATAACTATAATTTTAGGTAGACTTATCCAAGATAATATCTTAATCTTCAGAGAAAACGTTTACCATCTTGTGATATTACTGTTATCAATTTGTTCTTGTACATAAAATATTTAGTGATAAAGTCATAGCTGTTAACACTTCTCGTAAAGGCATTCACTGTGCATGTCTTAGCTGAGTGTCTCCTTTTGCTGTTGAAATCACGTTGGGAAATCACCTTTCTGGTAATCCTCATACACCTTGACCCCTTGCCCAGAGAGGTTAATGGGCAGTAGAGTGTTGGTGGACAACACCTTAGTCTCGCCCGTGACATTGTCCCTCTCAACGGTGATCTCTACTGAGTACATCGCTGGTTGCATTGGGTGTCAACAAGAGGAGATGTTAGGGCCCTGCAGAATTGTCCTCTCTCTCACACACACACACTCACAGTCATCCCACACATCTATATGTTACACACTACATAGCCCCTCTCTCTCTCTCTCTCTCTCTCTTTCGTTTGTACTGTAATTTGTTTTAAAGACAACCACTCTACACAACAATGCTACAATGTTCCACTAAAAGCCATACTAAATCAATCTACACTAATGAGAACTCAACTAGCTTACCTGGTTAAATAAAAGGTGAAATAAATAAACACTAGCCACCAAATCAGTATGCCCGTGTAACACCAAAACACATGAAGTAAACATAACTACAATTCATGATATTCCTTTGACTGGGGTAGATACTGGGTGGGAAAAGTGAGCCATACGTTTGCAGAATTTCGTGCACACCAGGTTGTAAAGAAAGCATGTACTTCAAAAGGCATTCGCACATCTGAGCAATCTTTTTTGCAGGTGCATGGTAACAGTTGAAGAAGATGAAGGAAAAAGGAAACCGCACACTGCTCTTGATAGTATCACTGATCTTTAATACGGATACGTACTATCAAGAGCAGTGTGCGGTTTCCTTTTTCCTTCAAAGAAAGCATGTACAAAATTCATTTGGATAATTATGCTATTAGGCCACAGCTGACACTGTGAAACTACTTAGCTTTTTTGAAAGCAACACTATAATTTGCCGTGATGTGCACAGTGTGTGTGAATCTAACGCTGGCATGACGACGGCGGAGCTGTGTTGCCTAGGCAACATTGCGTCGTCTGAGGATAACTACATATAGGGTATCTCTACTGTGAGAACTGAATACTCAGTATACTATCTCTTTACAAGCACTACTCTACTTGTTTTAACCCCTTTAGTCACAAATCACATCGAATGTCTGCAGGAATTAATAAGAACAGACCGACATGCAGGCAAAGAGACAAACTCACACAAACTCATACACACACCCAAACAGATAGACAAAAACAGAGACAGACAGTTGATCACTGTGAAGATTAGGACAGAAGACAAATGTTAGGGGAAAATACAGTACAGAAACACACCTGAGAGTGACAACAAATAGAGGACATGAAATACAGTATACGAAATCACTTCAGAGAATGCAACATGTTGTATGGTATTCTCATTGATTTTGTTTTCTCTAAAAGTACTTAGCTATGAGTACTTAGCTGTGATCAAATACCCAAGTGGTCCGTCATTAAAATAGTTCCTCCCACGTGACTATGTACCTTACCACCCACACATAGTGAATTCAGGCACTACAGCACACTCAGACACTACAGCACATTCAGGCACTACAGCACATGCAGGCACTACAGCACATTCAGGCACTACAGCACATTCAGGCACTACAGCACATGCAGGCACTACAGCACATTCATGCACTACAGCACATTCAGGCACTACAGCACATTCATGCACTACAGCACATTCATGCACTACAGCACATTCATGCACTACAGCACATTCATGCACTACAGCACATTCATGCACTACAGCACATTCATGCACTACAGCACATTCATGCACTACAGCACATGCAGGCACTACAGCACATGCAGGCACTACAGCACATGCAGGCACTACAGCATATGCAGGTACTACAGCACATGCAGGTACTACAGCACATACAGGTTCTACAGCACATTCAGGTACTTCAGTACACCCTTTTCACATCATGGAACTGGTAGATATGTCAGGTATCATGGGGTGGCAGGTAGCCTAGCAGTTAAGAGTGTTGGGCCAGTAAGCAAAAGGTTGCTGGTTCCAATCCCTGAGCTGACTAGGTGACAAATATGTCAATGTGCCTTTTAACCGTATTGTTCCTGTAAGTTGCTCTAGATAAGAGTCTGCTAAATTACTAAAATGTAAATGTATACCCCATAAGAGTCCCTCCATATTGATCCCCCATAACAGTCCCTCTATATTGATCCCCCATAACAGTCCCTCCATATTGATCCCCCATAACAGTCCCTCCATATTGATCCCCCATAACAGTCCCTCCATATTGATCCCCCATAACAGTCCCTCCATATTGATCCCCCATAACAGTCCCTCCATATTGATTCCCCATAACAGTCCCTCCATATTGATTCCCCATAACAGTCCCTCCATATTGATCCCCCATAACAGTCCCTCCATATTGATCCCCCATAACAGTCCCTCTATATTGATCCCCCATAACAGTCCCTCCATATTGATCCCCCATAACAGTCCCTCCATATTGATCCCCCATAACAGTCCCTCTATATTGATCCTCCATAACAGTCCCTCCATATTGATCCCCCATAACAGTCCCTCCATATTGATCCCCCATAACAGTCCCTCCATATTGATCCCCCATAACAGTCCCTCTATATTGATCCTCCATAACAGTCCCTCTATATTGATCCTCCATAACAGTCCCTCCATATTGATCCCCCATAACAGTCCCTCTATATTGATCCCCTATAACAGTTCCTCTAAATTGATCACACATTGCAGTCCCCTTGCATTGTATTGTTCCTTATCAACGTTTCTAGCTGCTAGATATCTACAGTATATATATTATTTGTTTATAATAATCATAATGTGGGTGGTGTTTATATGTGTCTTGTTACACACTGTGGATGGAAACTTGTACAAGAGTGTAACGGAAATGTGTTTCATGCATATCCCAACTCCCCCTGAGACCCTGCAGGGAGTGGAGTATGTACAGGGTATGGTGATCATACTATGTTCCTTTCTTAGTTTATAGTTATTTAGCTGTTATATGATGGCCGTATTACACCAAAATGTTACCAAAACAAACCAATCCAGGAAAGCATCGGCAATTTGCATTTAATCCCAGCAGGTGTTGATGAAACAATAAGTAGCCCCATTCCACCCCCCATTCCACCCCCCTGCTCAGAAAGGGTTCTCTAGGTGGGAGTTGTATGGTGACCTGGGCTCAAGAAGTAAAATAACTCATTAGTCACTCCCTCGCTGTGGAGTATAGCCCTTCAGTGGAATCCCTCTCTCTCCTTTCAGGGCTACTGTGAGGCTGATGAAAGTCAATGTTTAATTAAAGGGGACAGAAACCCACATATAAGGAGAAGGAGGAGGAGGAAGGAGCGCCCTAGTGTGATACTGCTGAAAAGCCCCCTAGAGAGGAGATGAAGCTGTCCCCAGCCATTTGTAACTGTGATTACAATATCCTGAGCTATACTGAGGTGTTGTGTATGACAGTGGGGTAAATTGCCAAGTATTCAGCTATTTTGCTGTCATTCAATGAAACTGCCATCAAAATGACGATTTGATGATGTGTTAGATTAAATGTGATACTGCTGAGAGCACTATTAAGAAGCTACTGACTGGCAATTCAAACTGGTTGTGTTGATAATAATGAGATCCACTGAGGAGTTACATATTGATATAGCAGGAAGCCTAGTGGTTAAGAGCATTAGGCCAATAATCAAAAGGGTGCTGGTTTGAATCCCTGAGCTGACTAGGTGAAAAATCGGTTGATTTCCCCTTTAGCAAGGCACTTAACCCTCATTGCTCATCTAAGTCGCTCTGGATAAGAGTGTCTGCTAAATTACTAAAATGGATAGATTGTTGAATTGTTATGTGCCCAATCTAGTTGGGTGCCAATGCCATTTTGTGCAAAATTAAGATAATTATTTATGGGTTAATGTGAGATTCTCTAACACTGTAATATCTATCAATGTCAATGATTATTTGGTAATCACTGTTTTTTATTAGAAAAATCATTAATGTAAACTAAATTATATGAAGCTGACATCAGATGTTGTACTCAGATCTATGTTAAGAGGCATCTACGATACCAGTCAAGGGTTTTTCTTTATTTTTACTATTTTCTACATTGTAGATTAATAGTGAAGACATAACTATGAAATAACACACATGGAATCATGTAGTAACCAAACATGTTTGTTTTGTTGAGATTCTTCAAAGTAGCCAAACTTTGCCTTGATGACAGCTTTGCACACTCTTAGCATTCTATCATCCAGCTTCATGATGAATAAATAACCTGGAATGCATTTCAATTAATAGTTGTGCCTTGTTAAAAGTTCATTTGTGGAATTTCTTTCCTTCTTAATGCGTCTGAGCCAATCAGTTGTGTTGTGACAAGGTAGGGTGGTATACAGAAGATAGCCCTATTTGGTAAAAGACCAAGTCCATATTATGGCAAGAACAGCTCAAATAAGCAAAGAGAAACGACAGTCCATCATTACTTTAAGACATGAAGGTCAGTCAATCAGGAAAATGTCAAGAACTTTTAAAGTTTCTTCAAGTGTAGTCGCAAAAACCATTGAGCGCTAAGGAAAGGAAGACCCAGAGTTACCTCTGCTGCAGAGGATAAGTTCATTAGAGTTAACTGCACCTCAGATTGCAGCCCAAATAAATGCTTCACAGAGTTCAAATAACAGACACATCTCAACATCAACTGTTCAGAGGAGACTGCGTGAATCAGGCCTTCATGGTCGTATTGCTGCAAAGAAACCACTACTAAAGGACACCAATAATAAGAAGAGACTTGCTTGGGGCAAGAAGCACAAGCAATGGACATTAGACCGGTAGAAATCGGTCTTTTGTGCTGATGAGTCCAAATCTGAGATTTTTGGTTCCAAGCGCTGTCTTTGTGAAACACAGAGTAGGCAAACGGATGATCTCCGCATGTGTTGTTCACACCATGAAGTATGGAGGAGGAGGTGTGATGGTGCTATTCTTGTGACACTGTCTGTGATTATTTTAGAATTCAAAGCACACTTAACCAGCATGGCTACAGTACCACAGCATTCTGCAGAGATATGCCACTCCATCTGGTTTGCATTTAGGGGGACAATGACCCAAAACACACCTCAAGGCTGTGTAAGGGCTATTTGAACAAGAAGGGGAGTGCTGCATCAGATGACCTCGCCTCCACAATCACTTGACCTCAACCCAATTGAGATGGTTTTGGGTGAATTGGACCCGAAAAGTAGCCAACAAATGCTCAGCATATGTGGGAACTCCTTCAAGACTGTTGGAAAATCATTCCTCATGAAGCTGGTTGAGAGAATGCCAAGAGTGTGCAAAGCTGTGATCAAGGCAAAGGGTGGCTACTTTGAAGAATCTCAAATATAAAATATATGTAGATTTATTTAACACTTTTTTGGTTACTACATGATTCCCTATGTGTTATTTCATAAGTTTGATGTCTTCGCAATTTTTTTTACAATGTAGAAAATAGTACAAATAAAGAAACACCCTTGCATGAGTAGGTGTGTCCTAACTTTTGACTGGTACTGTATGTTCAAGACTGGAAAAAAAAGGAAAGATAGGTTGAAAACAGCACTTCTCTAAGATGTTGCTCTACAGTGTGTCTCAGTATGTGATCTACAGGGTACCAAGACTCACCTGTTCTCATTATATCTGATGCACCTCCGGACATGTCCAGACGAGGGCTGTTGTGCACTTTGAGCACTTCCTTGACCTCTATAAGTGGTCATCGAACAAGGAAGCGGGATAAGAATGAGAGCGGGAGGGAGAAAGAGAGACAAACACAACAGACTTGTAAAAGAGGAGAAAAAGGTGAGGAATAAGGTGTGAATAAAGATGTGTTACCTTGAACAGTGCCTGCAGGAGCCTGAGAGAGAGAGAGAGAGAGAGAGAGAGAGAGAGAGAGAGAGAGAGAGAGAGAGAGAGAGAGAGAGAGAACAGTTTTTTAATCCATTCATCATAGAGCATCAAACTCAGAAAACTAATGATCAAACCCAGAAAAGACATGATCAAACACAAAAAACACATGATCAAATACAGAATATATCATATCAAATCATGCTTATATGCTAGTAAACATGTAAACTGTTGTAGGGTGTATAGAATGAGAGATGGTGACCCTTGTGACGGTGACTTGCTGGTGCCAAGGCACAGCATGATGATTCAATCACAAGCGAAAGCTGATTCAAATTGAGTTGACATAAATACATGTAACTGTATGAATTTAATTATCACATTTGTATTATTTCAATAGCTCATAAAGAGCTGTACATTTTGACACGACACACTGTATTGGATACGTTATGGATTTCTCTTTTCAGAGTTGCGGTACTAAAAACTGTTTCGCTGGACGGTATTCATTCCAAAGTGGGAGCGGCACATTTATTTAGATTGAGTTGTGTTGATTAGATAATGTGTGTGAAGCTGTATGCCTTTAGTTTCTATTGTTTCTGGACACTAGGGTGACGCTACTTAAACGCTGGGTAGGATATCATGAAGTTGAGTTGCTCCGTTTATTGAGTCATTGTCGTTGCAATCTCCTGGCTATACTTTGTATCGCAATAGTTGCAGTGTATGCTATGTTACTTGGATTTTAAAAAAAATGTCCTTACAAGGCCATTTTGAAGGCTTATGGTATGCACTCTTGATAATTGTATTCTTATTGCAGTACTTTTAAATTGGATGCATCCTGTAGTAATATTAATATTTTAGGGTAATATACTTTGATTGACGTAAAGGTCTAATGGTAAACCTCTTATGGATCGGACCCTTTTTTTAAATGTTCCTTTTTTTTGTTCTTTTTTTGTTGTAAATCTAACTGCCTGTAGCTCAGGCCCTGAAGCAAGGATATGCATATTCTTGGTACCATTTGAAAGGAAACACATTGAAGTTTGTGGAAATGTGAAAGGAATATAGGAGAATATAGCACATTAGATCTGGTGAAAGATAATACAAAGAAAAAAAACATGTATTTTTTATTTTTCTTGTACCATAATGGCCATAATGTATTATTCCAGCCCAGATGCAATTCAGATTCAGTGTCCATGCAAAGTTTTAGACCGATCCAATGAAACCACTGCATTTCTGTTCAAAATTTTGTAGCAAGACCGCCCAAATGTGCCTAATTTGTTTAAGAAATAACTTTTCATGTTCAAAACTATACACTCTCAAACAATAGCATGGTATTCTTCTACTGTAATAGCTATTGTAAATTGGACAGTGCAGTTAGATTAACAAGAATTTAAGCTTTCAGACAATATCCGATCTGTCTATGTTCTGGGAAATGTTCTTGTTCATTTTTTTATTTTACCTTTATTTAACTTGGCAAGTCAGTTAAGAACAAATTCTTATTTTCAATGACGGCCTGGGAACAGTGGGTTAACTGCCTTGGTCAGGGGTAAAATGACAGATTTTGATCTGTGTCAGCTCGGGGATTTGATCTTGCAACCTTTATGGTTACTAGTCCAACACTCCAACCACTAGGTAACCTGCCGTCAACAAGGCTACCTCTTACTTACAGCCTCATGCTAATTACATTAGCCTACATTAGCTCAACCGTCCCGCAGGGGAAACACCGATCCTGAAAAAGTTTTAATTGCACTACACATATGCTTGGGATTCCACCTCTACTCTAAACTTGACTCAATTAATTTAATTCTAGAGCTCAGTTCACTAGTGCTTTTCCATCCCGAAAATGTATTTCAATTTCCGAAAGCATTTCAATAGCATAAAAAACCCTGAAATAATTTGTATAGAAATGTCTCTTTGCGTCTCTGACGGCTCTAGCAAGGTACCATCACCTGACCCAGAGAACTATAATGTGTCTAGAAATGTCTAGATACTTTGAGCTGATTGCTTTCAGTGTAAACTTAATGACTATGACTAAAACCAGATATACAGTATGTAGAAAAGATAATGAACCTACAGAATATATTTTTTATCATATAATCTTTGAGAAATATTACACACAAAAAAGCTTGACAGTCAGGGAGAATTGGCAATTCCAAAAACAATGAATTTAACAGTATAGATTTTTTAATTATGTTTGATGCAAGTTAAGAACAAATTCTTATTTACAATGACAGCCTACCCCAGCCAAACCCGGACAACACTGGCACCGCCCTATTGGAATCCTAATCACAGCCGGTTGTGATACAGCCTGGAATCAAACCAGGGTCTGTAGTGACTCCTCTAGCACTTCAGACGCAGTGCCTTAGACCGCTGCGCCACTCAAGTTCTCCTGACAACCCACAGTTTTGAGGTATTGAATTTGCTTCTTGAAGAGACACTCTTATTTAAAACCATAGCTTTAACATATTTCTTTGAAAACCTAGTTTAAGGTAAGGAATATATTTTCCATTGAGGTATGCCATAAAATCAATGTCCGACAAGGAAGCAAGAAAAACGACTGAGGTAGAAAGAGATGCCACATTATATAATAACTTTCCCTTTGAGGAAAGCGGTGCCAGCATGGATGGTTTGAGGAAGTGGATATTGACTTGTGAAGGAAAGAGCCAACGAGTTCAAGGAGACAGAAGAGACAGAGCGTCTTTTCTAGCCGTTGCTATGAAACCCCCATGCTAAAAGCTGCCCAGTATGTGCTGTCAATATGAACATCCCCTTTGGACAAGAGCCCCCCTCCCGTCATCAACTCTTCCCCATAAACTGCTTGTCAGACCCAGTGTCTGACTCTCCAGGCCCATCCGGACTGTCACTAATGATATTACTGATGGCCATTTGCTCAACTGGACATGTCACTGTCAGTCCATCACATGGGCAGTTACTGTACACACAGAGATTTTTGTTTTCATTTATGACCCAAGGCTTGCTCTGGCAATCCCCCCCCTTCCCTTGATTCCCACTCCTCTACTTCAAACATGCCCCCCAACACACTCACTCACACACACACATGCACGCACGCACGCACGCCCCCCCCTTCACACACACACACCCTAGGCAAATACTCGAGTCTAATAGTGTGTCAGTGTCCAGTGGACCTGCGATGTCCAGGTGCCCTCAGGGGTGGGGGGCTCACTTTGTTGTCGGCATTCTTGGCTTCTTCCACCTTGGCTGCATCTGTCAGACTCTCTTTGGTGGAGGTCACCGACACGCCCGTCTCCAGCTCCTCCAGTTCCTGCTCCAGTCTGCAGAAAAGGGATAAACATGATCATTCACACACAGACATGGTGTGTTCCAAGCCTGATGTAGTATTCCACAGCAGTTTAGGATTTATGTCTAGTCTATCTAAAGTGTTTGTTATTTTGGGCAACTATGCACACAATGAGGGCTTTATAGAGTCAGAAGATACAGCCCATCACACCCAACTACAGAGCTTCCCTGGGAAGGTGATACACTAATATTTTTATCTAAAATGAATTGCTCAGAGCAAAAGAGAAATACCCATGAACTATCCCTTTAAATGCCCTCATATTGTTAAATACCAAAACAACCTCACTGGGGCCTTCCTGGCTACGGCCTATCTAACAGAATGAAGCGTTTATTTCAGATAGGGACAATAGCTTCTCCTTAGCATTATCCCATTCTGTATTCTCCCTAGCGCCGGCCTTGACAGCGGCCATTGTTAGCTGCCGTTGCTCATTGGGAGTTGTGACAGTTTAGTGCCAGTGTTGCCCCAGTCTGAGCCCCAATACATCCAGGCAGCGCCAGCGTTCTGCCAGGGCTGGGCTGCAGCAGCCAGGAGGAATTTAATCAGCGAAATGGACTGCCAGAGAAGAAGATTGATGACACTGTTTTGCTATGAGTGAGAAAGAAAATGGTTGGATGGAGGATGGGAGGGGGTGCGTGTGGAAAGGATGGAGGGGGTCTCTTGGCTACTGGGTCTCCTTTTTGTACTGGAGAGATTGATGAGTGCTGTTCCAGACGTTGTCTGCGTTCGTCTCTCCACCAGTGAGCACCCCCATTACTGCCTCCACCATTCCCCCCACCCCCTCCCCACCCACTCTCTTAAGTCTGGCTAGTTTTGTCAACTGGTATTGAGTGCTTTGCAGCATCTGATAGGCTTGTCCTCTTTTCCAGCTAAGAGTACAACTTATGTCTTATTAAAATGTTTCAAAGAAACGTTGCAAAAGGGTCTCAACCAATAACAAATGTGCTGTGCCACATTGCCAGAGAGCCGGCATGGAAAAATTAAATAGAGAGAACAGGGTATTAGAATCTGACCACGTTAAGAGCAGGTTTTGCCTGGTTAAAGACTGGTGAACTAAAGATAGAGTGAATCTAGAAACGTATAAAGGTAGTAGGTACACCAGTGTTCCTGGGTTGTAGACGTACCTAATGATGCTCTCCTCCATCCCCTTGAGCTTGGTCTCGTCCTCCGCCAACTGTTTCTTGGCCTCGTCCTGCTCCGACCCAGCAGCTCCGTCTAGCAACCATTTTTCCCTCAGGGACTTTTGCTGGACAGGACAGAAGAACATAGGAACATCAATCACAGACTAATGTCTGATATCAAATTACTTTTTGTTGAAATGTTGTGTTTCGTGGTAAAATGTGTGAAAGAGATAACACATTGTAAACTGTAAGTCGGGAGTGTCAAACATTTCTGGCCCCATCAGCAAAATTACATTGACAAGAGTGCCTTTTCTAGAGGACAGAGACCTTGCAAAATAACACTATGAGACAGTATATTCCCCCCAGATGTTTTTAAAGATATCCTGATCTCTGGCTCATGAACTATAAGGTGTAGGTGCATTAGCTATAACATTAGCAACTGTTTCTTGTTCAGCTTATAATGCTTAATTTTAGGACTGTTTTGTGGAGAGTGGACTCTTTATCAGTCAATATACTCACAGAAACAAGGGTATGGTTAGGGTACAGTATTGTTTCCCTCGGGTACAAAAAGATCTAAACACACAATGTACCTGTCGATACCTTTTAGGGTACATATCCGAATACTGTATAACGGAACATTTTTGTAACCAATATTTTTAAAATAAAGGTACAATTATCACACTCTCTCAAAAAAGGGGTATGGTGAAGGTATATTTCTGTTTCCCAGGGTGGAGGTGAAGATTAGTGGGGGCATGGCTTTCAGTTAGTTATTTTTGGGCAGCCGCGAGTGGAAGTGTTGTACGAGTTTAAGTGGTCTATGGTTATATGAATTACATTTTGAGCATGTCCTCTGCCGGTTCTGAAGTCTTTATAAAAGATTACATAAGAGCATGTGAAAATAATTAATAAGTCATTTGATTTGATTAGGATCTCTTTATGTCCTCATTTGGACTAATCTTCCAAGAGTCCTTAAACATTAAAATACAATGTATAATATGATCACATTTTCACATATAACACACTGTTACAAACAGACATAATACACTGAGATATTGACCAGATAAATATTCTAACAGTCTAAAAAGATAGATTGATTCTTCATCTACCATAGTCCAGCACAACTTTCCTATGTAATTGTATTGTTTACATTTATATATTGAAAGGTTTCTGGTTTGCTCAGTTAAATTATTGAATTTCTTTATTGCTCTAAATCAAAATGTTATTTTGCCCATTTCTCTTTTCTGTCTGGATAACACATAGATGGTGGACAATATATTCCTAGTATTTATGGAATGTTTGTCTCTCCAACTGAATACTATTGTGAATAGAGTTTGGCTGTTTTAAATTGTGTATATTTTGAAATAAAATAAGCATGTTCTTTAAAATGATCTTGTTGATTGATGACCAACCAAGAGCACTGAGCATGACTACAACAGAAGAACCATATCTCCGCCTTAAAACAATCCTTGCTACTTTGTTCTGTGCAATCTGCAGCATCCTAATTTCACTTGCTGATGCATTTCCCCAGACCACAGAATAGTATTCACCCGACTCAATTAATACTTGTGTTATTTGCTTAATAATATTTCCTGGTAAATATTTATCTATCCTTCTGATCATGCATGCAGTTAAAAAAAGTTTTTTTTTTTTACATAGATGAGTTATTTGAGATGACCATGATAAGCAGTTGTCGAGCTGCACTCCCAGTCGTTTGATTTCTTCCACTTCCTCAATTTGTACTCCTCCCATACTTAATTGTATCCCATGATGTTTTGGCCTTTTCCTAGTGGAACAGACCAACATAACATTGGTTTTCTTGGTGTTAGAAACAAGTTTGTCCCGGCAAACCCACTCCCTGATATTTTCCAAATCTACTTGTGGAGCTTGCTGTACCTGTTGAACCGATTGACTTGCTGTGTAACTTGTCGTATCATCTGCAAACATAGTAGCCTGAGTTTCAGATAAGGATAAGGCATAAGGAAAGTCGTTGGTATATATTAACTAAAGAAGTGGCCCAAAGTAGCTGCCCTGCGGTATTCCACAGTTTAAAGCATGAGGGGTGAACCATTGATATAGGTGGACTGTTTCCTGTCAGTTAGATATGACTGTATCCAATTCAATGCTACCTCCTTAAAACCATAATACAATAATTTTGTCAAAATTATGTCATGATCCACTAAATCAAATGCTGCACTAAAATCTAAAAATAGTACACCCACAAACCTGCCATTATCCATAGCATTGAGCCACTGGTCAGTCATGTAAACCAATGCAGTCGTAGTGGAATGGTTTTTGCGATCAGCATGCTGATTGGCTGTAATCTGATCCTTCTTTTAAATGTACTCCCATATTTGTCTGCTCACAATTCCCTCCGATATTTTACTGAGTGAAGGAAGTAGACAAATTGGTCGACTATTGTCAGGAGTAATGGGTTCTTGCTGTCTTTCGGAATAGGACATGGTTTAGCATGCTTCCATACATTTGCAAACATCCCCTTTTCCAGTGACCGATTAAATATATATTTCAGTGGTGCTGCAATCTGCAAAGTAAAAAATTGTCCATAAGATCATAACCTGTAGGTTTACCATCGGGTAATGGCTTTAATAGGCTTAACACCTCCTCTACTGACACCATTTGTAGACTAAAAGAGCAGGTTTTGTTGCTCATAATATGATCATCAATCCATTGAACAGTAGCTCAGTAGATTCATTTTCTTTGTAAAAAAAAATCTGCAAAATGATTGGCAATATCAGCTAGTTTTGTTATTGTTCTCCCGTCAACCTCCACACTAGATGGGCATGATGAGATAAATGTACCAAATAAGCCCTTTACTGTATTCCATAACTTTTTACAATAACTTTTACAATCAATAAAAGCATTTTTGTAAAATAATGTTTTTTCTTACAATTCAATTTAAGTGCAAAATGACGTAGTGTTCTATAATTCTGTTAATACATTTCTAGTTTAGATTTGGCTGCTAAGACTTTTGTCATATTTCTTTTCATATTTCACCGAGTTCATCATCAATCCATGGAGATGGTCCATTGCCTCAGTGAGAAAATAAATGAAACATTCTGTATTGTGATTAAATCAACCTCTAGATAAATCAGCTCCCAGGGTACAGCAGCCAAATAATTTTGAAATAGCTCATGATTAAATCTTTTAAAATGTCTCTTGACCACAATCCTTGGGGGTTTCTTTGGAACCTTGGTGTTTATGGCTATGGTCACAATATGATGGTTTGTCCAGTCCACTGGCATTGATCTGGCTTGTATTACAGAAGATCAGATCAATGCATGTGTCTGAACGGTGACCCAACTTAGTTGATGATCTAGTAGTATCATTAACCATGTTTCAAACCACAGTTCTCAGCATATCTCATCAATTTAGTTGTATTTGAATTATTATGATCCTTCCAATTTATATATTAAAATCACCCAAGATAAATATATCTCTGTTACTATCTGTGGCCTGGTCAAACCCAGTGCATAAGTCATCCAGATAGAACACCTTAGAGCTAGGAGGTCTATACACAAATCCTACCAATATGGGTGCCTGGTGAGGCAGATGTACTTGAGCCCATAGTGCCTCTACTTGACATACATTAAGGTCATCCCTCCTCTTAAAAGGTATATGATTCTGAATGTACAGTGCTACAGCCCCACCATTCATTTTCCTGTCTCTTGTAAGTAGACTATATCCTTGAATGTTCATTTGCCCATCATTTATAGATGCATCTAAATGCGTTTCGGTCAAAGCCAAAATATGAATATTATTTATGTTCACCAAGTTAAAAACCTCATGTATTTTGTTAGGAAGGCTGCATACATTAACCTGAGCTCAATAGAGCATGTATTCATTATAGTGGAGATGATACACTACACTACTGTCATGATACACTACAACACACAAACTCAGATTTGAACATTTGAATTAAAATAGCCAGGGAATTACTCTAGAGTCTCGATACAGTTGCCCATTGATGTAAAGTTTATCCATCACCATGGAGACCCGTTGACTCAGGCAATGCTTTTCCTTCATGATAGGATACAGTTTTTTTCTCCTTTCATTGATCTCGGTGGGTAAGTGATCATTCATTCCAAAATCAGTGATTCTGAGTTCTCTGCCCCTGCTCTTTGCCATTTCCTTTTGCTTAAAATTGTCAAAACATGCAATAATAGCCCAGGGCCTATTCCCAGAGGCCTTAGCCATTCTATGGACTCTGGAGAAAGTGACATTACGCACAACATCAGTGGGCAGTTTCAGTTGAGTTGATATAACGTCTTGGACAGTATCCTCAGCTTCTGCTGTTTTCATTCTCCGGTATCCCTGAAAATATTAGATTGTCCTGGATTGATCGACACTGTACATCAAGCAAGGTTTCTTTAAGTTGTTTGTTCTCCCTTTGCACCACCTCCACCTTGCCATGAATAGAGTCTACAGTACCTTTCAGTGCCGTGTTCTCTTTCCTTAGATCATCAATCTGACATAATTAATAAGAGCATGTGCTATAATTCATATTGTGGTGACCTTAACCCAGTCCTTCTTAAATAGTGGGGCGAGCCCGGAGCGATGCCAGGGGGGCGCATGTGACCCCGGGGAACATGCTTTTTTTTTGCCGCAGGGAGTAGATTTTTTTGTTGCACTGAACAAGAGCACACAGCACAGAGAAGGAAATATGAAGTGCAGATAACAAAACCCTTAAGAGACACCATGGAAAAATATTTAACAGGGATGAAAAGAAAGGCGGAGAGAGACGGAGATAATGAGACAAACGTAAGTCTCCCGAAAGCTAAGACGAGGAAATATGACAAAGAGTATGTAGCGCTTGGCTTCACTGTGACTACGGTGGGAGAAGAGGAAATATGACGAACCGTATGTAGCGCTTGGCTTCACTGTGACTACGGTGGGAGACGAGGAGATATGATGAAGCGTATGTAGCGCTTGGCTTCACTGTGACTACGGTGGGAGACGAGGAGATATGCGGAAGCGTATGTAGCGCTTGGCATCACTGTGACTACGGTGGGAGACGAGGAGATATGACGAAGCGTATGTAGCGCTTGGCTTCACTGTGACTACGGTGGGAGAAGAGGAAATATGACGAATCGTATGTAGCGCTTGGCTTCACTGTGACTACGGTGGGAGACGAGGAGATATGACGAAGCGTATGTAGCGCTTGGCTTCACTGTGACTACGGTGGGAGACGAGGAGATATGACGAAGCGTATGTAGCGCTTGGCTTCACTGTGACTACGGTGGGAGACGAGGAGATATGACGAAGCGTATGTAGCGCTTGGCTTCACTGTGACTACGGTGGGAGAAGAGGAAATATGACGAATCGTATATAGCGTTTGGCTTCACTGTGACTACGATGGGAGAAGAGGAAAGACCGGTATGTTTACTGTGTCTAAAAATGTTGGCAGCGGACAGCACGAAGCCAAATAAATTAAGGCGTCACTTAAAGTCATTACACCGGAAACGTGCCGAATATTGCTAACAATCTTCCCGCTTTGTGAATGCTACTTCAGTAAACCAGCGAGCACTGTTAGCATCATATTGCATCATATACACAAATTGCTCAGTTAAAAAAAACACTCCATAGCAGAGGAGCTGATACTCACTGCAGCATTAGACATGGTCTCTGTCATGCTGGATGACACAAGTGCTGCAAAAATATAACTATCCCTCTGTCCAATGACACTGTCGCCAGACGTATAAATGACATTGCTCACGACCTTAAAGAACAACTGATAGATAAACTCAAAGACAAACGTTTTGCCTTACAGTTTGATGAAGCAACTGACGGCAACAAAGACTATTTGTTTATCGCTTATGTACGTTTTGACATGACAAACTCCCTGAATGTTTTCGGAGCAGGAGCACAATTCTGACCTCGGCAGAAAAATTTAGTGATGAGAACTTCCTGGCAAAACTGGCCTATCTGAGTGACATATTTGGTAAGCTCAATGAACTAATTCTACAGCTTCAAGGGAAAGATAAACACCTCCCTCAGGTCACAGACAAGATCAGCTTTTTCACTCAAAAGCTTGCAATGTGGGGCAGGCGACTTGATGAAGGAAATACTGATTCATTCGAGAACCTGCATGAATTTGTTGACACTACAGACTATGATGCCACCTCAGTGATTCCATATATTAAGGAGCATATTTCATCACTGATGGGATTCTTTAAAAAGTACTTCCCTGACAACAGTTCCCAATATGACTGGGTGAGAGATTCTTTCAATGCACCAGCTCCAACTGGTTTCAGCTCTGCAGAGGAGGACCAGTTCATTGATATGACGTCTGACTCCACATTGAGACTTGAGGTTCACATCACAGACACTGAGTGAATTCTGGCTGAGTGTAGAGAGGCAGTATCCACTCTTAGGGGAGAGGGCCATGGGCATTCTTCTTCCTTTTGCAACATCTTATCTTTGTGAGACTGGCTTTTCTGCTGTTGCTGCACTGAAGAACAAATACAGGTCCTAGCTAAACATTGAGCAGGAGCTGAGAGTTGCAGTATCATGCTTAAAACCCCGCTTCGGAAAGCTGTGCTCTGCAAAACGTGCTCATTGTAGCCATAATCATGACTTCCTCATTTTGATTTTTTAAAAATCAGCACAAATTGTTTTCATTTTTGTTTTATAGGTCAAAGTGTTTCATATACTGTTATTGTGCTCCCGAGTTAATGTTGCTGATCAATTTGAATGTATTATTATTTATTTATTGTATTTTATTTTATTTTTCAGAATCAAATGGTCAAAAATGTTTACAGTTTAAATAAGAATTGAATTTTCTTTTACATTTCAGGTAAATTGATGCACTTTATCTTCTTGGATATAGGGGGTACTCTTTTAATTTATGGATAAAAAAACGTTCCCATTTTAAACAAGATCATTTGTCACGAAAATATGCTCGACTATGCATATAATTGACAGCTATGGAAAGAAAACACTCTGACGTTTCCAAAACTGCAAAGATATTGTCTGTGAGTGCCACAGAACTAATGCTACAGGCGAAACCAAGATGAAACTTCAAACAGGAAGTGAGACAGATTTGAGGCGCTGTGTTCCAATGTCTCCTTATATGGCTGTGAATGCGCCAGGAACGAGCCTACACTTTCTGTCGTTTCCCCAAGGTGTCTGCAGCATTGTGACATATTTGTAGGCATATCATTGGAAGATTGACCATAAGAGACTACATTTACCAGGTGTCTGCCTGGTGTCCCCCGTCGAAATTGGTGCGTAATCTCCAGATGCATTTATTTTCCCATGTGATTCAGAGGAGAAACAAAACTGCCACGAATGACTTATCATCGAATAGATACGTGAAAAACACCTTGAGGATTGATTCTAAACAACGTTTGCCATGTTTCTGTCGATATTATGGAGTTAACTTGGAAGAAAGTTTGGCGTTTTGATGACTGAATTTTCATTTTTTTTCTCTCACCCAAACGTGATGAACAAAACGGAACGATTTCTCCTACACAAATAATATTTTTGCAAAAACTGAACATTTGCTATCTAACTGAGAGTCTCCTCATTGAAAACATCCGAAGTTCTACAAAGGTAAATTATTTTATTTGAATGCTTTTCTTGTTTTTGTGAAAATGTTGCCTGCTGAATGCTAGACTTAATGCTATGCTAGCTATCAATACTCTTACACAAATGCTTGTTTTGCTATGGTTGAAAAGCATATTTTGAAAATCTGAGATTACAGTGTTGTTAACAAAAGGCTAAGCTTGAGAGCCAATATATTTATTTCATTTCATTTGCGATTTTCATGAATAGTTAACGTTGCGTTATGCTAATGAGCGTGAGGCTATACTTAAGATCCCGGATACGGGATTGCTCGTCGCAACAGGTTAAGTCTTTTCTGTTATAGACTAAAAAACAATGTTAATAAAGTTATTCTTTGTTGTAAGTTGATCTATATTTCCTTCTTTTTTCTTTCTTTGTTTTCTTTAATGTTAATAAGGATACAATGTTATGCAGAGGTGTACTTATAACAATTTTATAGACAAATACTATTTACAGTCACGGCAGAGAGTTGGGGGGCGCAAAATGTTTACTTCTTCCTAGGTGTGGGCGTAACAGAAAATAATTGAGAAGCACTGCCTTAACCTAACACTGAGCGACCTTGTCAAGACCTCTTGGTGAAATGGTTAAGGTGTTGGTTTGACAGTCGCTGGACCCAGGTTTGAGACCGGTCAGGTTTCGGAAGTGGGATGGTGGAGAGGCGTGGACACGTGACTGTCTTGGTACAGAGAAACGGCTCCTTTTTGCAACTTTAAAACTAACGGCTTAGTCACTGTGGTGGCAACCTAAAAAGGCAAATGTGTACATGACATTTTCAAACTCTCCCTGTCTGAATCCGTAAGAAAGAGAGTTTCAAACCTCTCAGTAAGATTTCTTAATTGTTACCCAGAAATGATTTGATATTGAGATAAAAATGGATGCATTAGGCCTTTAACTAATATCATAATAGCTACTCCAACCAAAAGGCCTAAAGAGTGTAGGCCATTTGCCACTGATAAACCCTAGGGCATGGCTCATCTGTAAAAGAGACCTTGGTCTGAGCATGACTCCCGGTCACAATAAAGGTTCAATATAAAAATAGGGCCATGTCATAGATTAGCTATAGACTAGACAACACAATAACAAAAATCTATTTAATCCTGATAAATACTGAGGGTTGTAGATCCCTTAAAACTTCTTAGGGCTGCAATCCCGTTAACGGGATCGATATGACAACAGCCAGTGAAAGTGCAAGGCGCCAAATTTAAAAACAACAGAAATCTCATAATTAAAAATCCTCAAAAATACATGTATTTTACACCGTTTTAAAGGTAATCTTGTTAATCCCACCACAGTGTTCAATTTCAAATAGTCTTTACAGCGAAAGCACCACACACGATTATGTTAGGTCACCACCAAGCCACAGAAAAACACAGCCACTCATAGGACTTCATGTTACATAATACATGTATGTTTTGTTTGATAAAGTTCATATTTATATAACAAAAATCTGAGTTTACATTGAGTTTACATCACTAGTTCCAAAAACATCCAGTGATGTTGCATAGCCACATCAATTTTACAGAAATACTCATCATAAATGTTGATGAAAATACAAGTGTTACACATGGAATTATAGATATACCTCTCCTTAATGCAATCGCTGTGTCAGACTTTTTAAAAACTTTACGGAAAAAGCAAACCATGCAATAATCTGAGAACGGCACTCAGAAAAAAAAAAAAAAAAAATATATATATATATATATATATATATATATATATATATATATATATATATATATATCCGCCAATGTTGGAGTCAATAGAAATCAGAAATCACATTATAAATATTCCCTTACCTTTGATGATCTTCATCAGAATGCACTCCCAGGAATCCTAGTTCCACAATAAATGTTTGATTTCTTCGATAATGTCCATTATTTATGTCCAAGTAGCTACTTTTAGTACACAAATCCAAACGCTCACGCAGGTCCAGCCGAACGTCGGACCAAAACTTCAAAAAGTTATATTACAGGTCGTAGAAACATTTCAAACTAAGTATAGAATCAATCTTTAGGATGTTTTTATCATAAACCTTCAATAAACGTTCCAACCGGAGAATTCCATTGTCTGTAGAAAAGCCATGGAACGCAGGTTGCGATCATGTGAAATGCGCATGACCAGGACCTGGCTCTCTGCCAGACCACTGACTCAAAGAGCTCTCATCCAGCCCCACATCACAGTAGAAGCCCCATTCAAGTTTCTAAAGACAGTTGACATCTAGTGGAAGCCCTAGGAAGTGCAACATAACCAATATCCCAATGTGTATTCGATAGGGCAGAGTTCAAAAACTTACAAACCTCAGATATACCTCTCTCTCTCTCTCTCTCTCATGGGATATACCTCTCTCACTCTCATGGGATATACCTCTCTCGCTCTCATGGGATATACCTCTCTCGCTCTCATGGGATATATCTCTCTCGCTCTCATGGGATATACCTCTCTCGCTCTCATGGGATATACCTCTCTCTCTCTCTCTCTCTCTCTCTCCCCTCTCATGGGATATATATATATATCTCTCTCTCATGGGATATACCTCTCTCTCCCTCTCATGGGATATATATATCTCTCTCTCTCATGGGATATACCTCTCTCTCTCATAGGATATACCTCTCTCTCTCTCATGGGATATACCTCTCTCTCTCTCATGGGATATACCTCTCTCTCTCTCATGGGATATACCTCTCTCTCTCTCATGGGATATACCTCTCTCTCTCATGGGATATACCTCTCTCTCTCTCATGGGATATACCTCTCTCTCTCTCTTGGGGCGGCAGCGTAGCCTAGTGGTTAGAGCGTTGGACTAGTAACCGGAAGGTTGTGAGTTCAAACCCCCGAGCTGACAAGGTACAAATCTGTCGTTCTGCCCCTGAACAGGCAGTTAACCCACTGTTCCCAGGCCATCATTGAAAATAAGAATATGTTCTTAACTGACTTGCCTGGTTAAATAAAGCTAAAATAAAAAAATTAAAATACCCCTCTCTCCCTCGCTCTGTCTGTGTTAATGGAACCTGGATACGTCTTGGTGCGTACCAATTTATGTGTATTTATGTGTAAAGAGAACTCCTGCCATGATCAGTTTCTATTTCCCTCCCTGCTCTCTTTGATGACACAAGGAGAGAAAATCTGCTGTCACAATCCTCTCTACTCCACCTTTCTAATGTCTATACGCTCTCTTCTTGTCCATCCTCTCCTTTCTCCCCTTCTTTCTCCTCTCCCATTCACTTTCTCTCTCATCCCTCTCCTCTGCATATCCTTCCTCCCTCTCTCCCTGCCCCTCCCCTGGTGAGCTCAATGATTCGGTGACATCATCGCTTGTTCACACCCTTCCACACACACACACACACACACACACACACACACACACACACACACACACACACACACACACACACACACACACACACACACACACACACACACACACACACACACACACACACACACACACACACACACACACCATCGCCCCGGCGGATACAACAGCACAGCCGATCCCGCACGTGTGACCTGTGTTTGAGCCACTGTTCCAGCGGAGCAAGATGCCCCTTAAACAAGCAACACACATACAGTAGATGTGTGCATACTCATAGACACACACGTGCATACTGACACGCACAGATATGGTACACATACACTCACACTCCAACTGGGATGGTCAGTGAAAATATTTTTTCATTCATTTGTAAAAGATCAGATCAAGGGCACAGTTAGCTTCATATTATACTTTTTTCTACAAATCAAACATGATCAGACAAGCAACGTTATGTGCAAGACACTGTAATAGCTTCTCAATGTCCTTGTCATATTTCCAAATTGACTATTGGGAAATAAGCAGGAGTTTAACTGAATTGAAATTGACAGAAAACTATAACTATAAGAAACAAGCTGTATTTTGTGGTACTGTGAGTTCCAAAGGGACATCCTTTCCTGTTGTGCTACCATACATCCTGTGTCCATCAGGGGTCATTTCTATTTTTATTACTCAACTGAGAAAATGGATTGAAATTCAATTAAGAAATCGAAAGTATCTTTATCGACAATAATGGGCCAACGCAAATTGAGGAGTTGGTTTTCAGTCCGTTTCATGGATTGATTGAGTTGGTAGAGCATTGACCTTTCACAGCCCTGTTGTCCATCCTCACAACCAAGTCTATACTGTACAAATCCACTAATAAAAAAAAAACAGAAATAAAACCATGTCTGCTGTGAGACTGAAAGAAACTGAGTGCAAACACACTGGTCACTTAACATAAATAGGTGTTTTACTCTAACATGCTTAATGCCTGTTGTGTTAGCCACTGCCTATTCACCCCACATCATCCAGAAGGCGAGGTCAGTACAGGTGCATCAAAGCTGGGACCGAGAGACTGAAAAACAGCTTCTATCTCAAGGCCATCAGACTGTTAAACCGCCATCACTAGCACATCAGAGGCAGCTGCCTATGGACATATATTAGGAATCACTGGCCACTTTTAGAAATGGATCACTAGCCACTTTAATATTGTTCCGTATCTAGCATTACTCATCTCATATGTATAAACTGCACTCCACACAATTCTACAGTATCTTAGTCACATTTAAATTGTGTTTACATATTGCGTTACACATTTCATATGTATATACTGTATCCTATTCCATACTACACCACTGACTGTTAAACAGCCATCTCCAGCACATCAGAGGCTGCTGACTAAAGACATAGATTAGGAATCACTGGCCACTTTAAGAAAATGAAACACGAGCCACTTTAATAATGTCTCAGTACCTTGCATTACTCATCTCATATGTGTGAGAACTGTACTCTATACTATTCTACGGTATCTTAGTCCCTTTAATTGTGTGTAAATATTGCATCACCCCATCATATATATATATATACACACACTGTATTCTATACTATGCCACTGGATCTTAGTCCAATGTCGCTCTGACATATATGTATATATATTCTTAATCCATTCCTTACTTAGATGTATGTGTATTGGGTATATGTTGTGAAACTGTTAGATATTACTGCACTGTCGGAGCTAGAAGCACAAGCATTTCGCTACACCCGCAATAATATCTGCTAAATAAGTGTATGTGAACAATAACATCTGCTAAATAAGTGTATGTGAACAATAACATCTGCTAAATAAGTGTATGTGAACAATAACATCTGCTAAATAAGTGTATGTGAACAATAACATTTGATTTGGATTTGAACAATTTCTTCTTCATCCATTTCATTGACCACAGAATGACCAATCAATCATGTCTTTTCAGAGTGCAGATTGACAAAGAACGGAGTTCTTAGCCCCCTATTTGGACAGTGTGTGTGTGTGTGTGTGTGTGTGTGTGTGTGTGTGTGTGTGTGTGTGTGTGTGTGTGTGTGTGTGTGTGTGTGTGTGTGTGTGTGTGTGTGTGTGTGTGTGTGTGTGTGTGTGTGTGTGTGTGTGTGTATCCTGGCGTGTCATTGCCGTTCGATGGCCCACTCCCCTGACTATTAGTGTCCTTGAGTGGTTTTCGGGGATCAGTCTCTTCCTCTAATCAGCAGATTGACCTTTCTTAACAAGGGAACCAGCAGAGTCTGGCTACAAAAACATTATAACACACGGTACAAGTTCTCACGAGAGGGGAGCAAACATAAACAATAATTGTATCAATGTCATCAGTGGTTCTATTTCTACACTGACTGTTAGGCAAATGGGCCAGTTGGTAGAGCATGTAAAATGTGTGAAAGCATGATAAAAGCATCTCAAGTTGCAATTGTAAATGAGAACTTGTTCTCAACTTGCCTACCTGGTTAAATAAAGGTGAAATAAATAAATAAAATCTGCTAAAATGGCATATATTATTATAATAATTATTTTCTTTCACAATGGTCTAGAGGACCAATGAGGATTCAAAGATGTTATCCTGGGCGGGGTTAGTGTGTGCTGTAAAATCATTTGACTGGGTTAGTCAAAGGTAGGGGTGTAGAATGATACAGGGAAGTTAGCCAACTGCACAGGCAACAACTGCTATTGGTCAGCCATTCTGTCTGTATTCACTCAACATTCAGCTTCCTGCCGCTCTCTCACTTTATCTATATCCCCCTTCTATCTATCTCTCTCTTTCCATCTCTACATCTGTTTCTCTCTATTTTTCTCAATTCAACTTCAATTTAAAGGGTTTATTAGCATGGGAAACATATATTTACATTGCCAACATTACACAGTAAACATACACTCACAAAAATGTTTAAATAATATAGACATTACAAATGTTATATTATTGGCTATGTACAGCATTGTAACAATGTGCAAGTAGTTGATGTATGAAAGGTAAAATAAATGAACAGGTTCTCTCTCTCTCTATCTATCTCTCTATCTATCTATCTATCTATCTCTCTCTCTATCTATCTCTCTATCTATCTATCTAGTTTGCCTGCTGAGTGGTTAGTTGAGCTCCATGGAAACTGCTATTGAATCCAGTTTGGATAGCTGTATTAGCTGCCTCACTAATAACTGTGTATGCGGCCCAAATGACATGCTATTCCCAAAATGGGCCCTGGTTAAAAGTAGTGCACTATTTAGGGAATTGGTTGCCATTTGGGATGCATCATATGTGGAGTCCTGCTTACTATCCATTCATGCTTAATCCATCCATATGTGGAGTCCGGCTTACTATCCATTCATGCTCAATCCATCCATATGTGGAGTCCTGCTTACTATCCATTCATGCTCAATCTATCCATATGTGGAGTCCTGCTTACTATCCATTCATGCTCAATCCATCCATTGGACAAACAAACAAAATAAAATAGAACTGCAGTACAATCCAATATGGAGATTGGTTCAAGTCAATCAACTGAAAGGGTTTAATCTTGTTGTTTCAAAAAGTGAATTAAAAACTGAAGTGAATGGTACTTGTAAAGCGATGAAAGTGTATGTTTAAATGTTTCAGAGGCCACAAACTGCAGTGTAAGAAACTGAATAAAAGCAAAAAAGCAACGCAAGCAAAAGCGACGACGCCAAACTCAATTTCCACGATACAAGAATGCAGATAATGTAGCTGAAAGTAAAGCAGGACAAGACAATGAGCTGCATATCTAGCAGGGGAAGTGTGTTTTTTTCCTGCCCCAAAACAGGATGTCCTTTTCGCCAAACTTTTTGGTATTTTTATTCTTCATCCGCTGTCTGAGCATAGGGCTTCCTCTGTCCAGCCATGTGCCTTCAGGACCCTTGAATACACACATTCACACACACACAAACAAACAAACACACGTGCACATATGCATGCACACACACACACGCACACAAACAAACATGCACACGCACACATATGCAAACTAACACACATGCGTGCACATACACATATAACCTTTACTGATGCCCAGGGCGCAAGTTCAATTCTAGCAGCCCCAGCCAAGTCCTTCAAGATCTCAGAGTGCTCTCCTGCTGTGCCTATTCTATAAAGACTCCCCTCTACCCCTCTAGACTTTTAGGACTCGGTGCCCAGTTCCTGCCAGGCCTTACTGGCACGGTTAACTACCCCACTAAAATCTGATGCATCAACACAGCATTCATAAATAAACAATATATTAAAATGAAAGGGCGTAGGAAACCATCACACTCAATGCAATTTCAGATATTAGACCTCGACCTCCATTAAAAACCCAGACTACATTCAAATGTATGAATAGCCTTACCAGAGCATGATGTACCAGAGCATGACGTACCAGAGCATGACGTACCAGAGCATGACGTACCAGAGCGAGATGTACAGGAGCGTAGCTTACCAGAGCATGACATACAAGAGCATGACATACCAGAACATAACGTACCAGAGCATGACGTACCAGAGCATGACGTACCAGAGCATGACGTACCAGAGCATGACATACCAGAACATAACGTACCAGAGCATGACGTACCAGAGCATGACGTACCAGAGCATGACGTACCAGAGCATGACGTACCAGAACATGACGTACCAGAACATGACGTACCAGAGCATGACATACCAGAGCATGACGGACCAGAGCATGACGGACCAGAGCGTAGGGTACCAGAGCATGACGTACCAGAGCGTAGAGTACAAGAGCATGAAGTACCAGAGCATGACATACCAGAGCGTAGAGTACAAGAGCATGAAGTACCAGAGCATGACGGACCAGAGCATGACGTACCAGAGTATGACGTACCAGAGCATGACGTACTAGAGCATGACGTACCAGAGCATGACGTACCAGAGCAGGACGAACCAGAGCATAGGTTACCAGAGCATGACATAACAGAGCATGACGTACCAGAGAGTAGACTACCAGAGCATGAAGTACCAGAGCAGGACAAACCAGAGCGTGACATACCAGAGCGTAGCATACAAGAGCTTGACGTACCAGAGCATGATGTACGAGAAATGATGTAACAGAGCATGACATACCAGAGCATGAAGTACCAGAACATGAAGTACCAGAACATGAAGACCAAGAGCAAGAAGTACCAGAGCATTTTTTTTACCTTTATTTAACCAGGCAAGTCAGTTAAGAACAGATTCTTATTTTCAATGACGGCCTAGGAACAGTGGGTTAACAGCCTGTTCAGGGGCAGAACGACAGATTTGTACCTTGTCAGCTCGGGGGTTTGAACTCGCAACCTTCCGGTTACTAGTCCAACGCTCTAACCACTAGGCTACGCTGCCGCCCCATGACGTACCAGAGCTTAGCGTACAAGAGCATGAAGAACCAGAGCATGAAGAACCAGAGCACGACGTACCAGAGAGTGACGAACCAGAGAGTGACGTACCAGAGCATGACGAGCCACAGCATGACGTACCAGAGCTTAGCGTACAAGAGCATGAAGTACCAGAGCATGACGTACCACAGAGTAGCATACCAGAGCATGAAGTACCAGAGCATAGCATACCAGAGCACGAAGTACCAGAGCATGACGTACCAGAGCATGACGTACCAGAGCGTAGGGTACCAGAGCATGAAGATCCAGAGCACAACGTACCAGAGCACGACGTACCAGAGAGTGACGAACCAGAGAGTGACAAACCAGAGCATGACAAACCAGAGCGTGACATACAAGAGTATGATGTACCAGAATGTAATGTCTAGAGCATGATGTACCAGAACATGACGAACCAGAGCATGACGTACCAGAGCATGACGTATCAGAGAATGACGAACCAGAGAATGACAAACCAGAGAGTGACGTACCAGAGCATGACGAGCCACAGCATGATGTACCAGAGCTTAGCGTACAAGAGCATGAAGTACCAGAGCATGACGTACCACAGCATGGCGTACCAGAGCATGAAGTACCAGAGCATGACGTACCAGAGCATAGCGTACCAGAGCACGAAGTACCAGAGTATGACGTACCAGAGCATGACGTACCAGAAAATGACGTATCAGAGCGTGACGTACCAGAGCACGACATACCAGAGCGTAGCATACCAGCGCATAGCGTACCAGAGCACGAAGTACCAGAGAGTGACATACCAGAGCGTGACATACAAGAGTATGATGTACCAGAGCGTAACGTCCAGAGCATGACGTACCAGAACATGACGAATCAGAGAGTGACGTACCAGAGCATAGCATACCAGAGCATGCCGTACCAGAGCATGACGTACCAGAGCGTAGGGTACCAGAGCATGACGTACCAGAGCATGACGTACCAGAGAGTAGACTACCAGAGCATGAAGTACCAGAGAATGCCGTACAAGAGCGTAGCATACAAGAGCTTGACGTAACAGAGCATGACGTACCAGAGTGTGACATACAAGAGTATGATATGCCAGAGTGTAGCGTCCAGAGCATGACGTACCAGAGCATGACATACCAGAGAGTGACGTACCAGAGAGTGATGTACCAGAGAGTGACGTACCAGAGCGTGATGTACCAGAGCGTGACGTACCAGAGCGTGACGTACCAGAGCGTGACGTACCAGAGAGTGACGTACCAGAGCGTGACGTACCAGAGCGTGACGTACCAGAGCGTGACGTACCAGAGCGTGACGTACCAGAGCGTGACGTACAAGAGCGTGACATACAAGAGTATGACATACAAGAGTATGACGTACCAGAGCATGATGTACCAGAGCATAGCATACCAGAGCATGACGAACCAGAGCATGACGTACTAGAGCGTAGCATACCAGAGCATTAAGAACCAGAGCATGATGTACCAGAGCACAACATACCAGAGCGTAGCGTACCAGATCATGACGTACCAGAGCATGGCGTACCAGAGCACGGCGTACCAGAGCGTGACGTACCAGAGAGTGACGTACCAGAGAGTGACGTACCAGAGAGTGACATACAAGAGTGTGACATACAAGAGTATGATATACCAGAGTGTAGCGTCCAGAGCATGACGTACCAGAACATGACGTATCAGAACATGATGTACCAGAGCATGACGTACAAGAGCGTAGCGTACAAGAGCTTGACGTACCAGAGCATGATGTACGAGAAATTACGTAACAGACCATGACGTAACAGAGAATGACATACCAGAGCATGACATACCAGAGCATAGCTTACCAGAGCATGACGAACCAGAGCATGACGTATTAGAGCATAGCGTACCAGAGCATGACGTACCAGATCATGACGTACCAGAGCATGGCGTACCAGAGCACGGCGTACCAGAGCGTGACGTACCAGAGAGTGACGTACCAGAGAGTGACATACAAGAGTGTGACATACAAGAGTATGATATACCAGAGTGTAGCGTCCAGAGCATGACGTACCAGAACATGACGTATCAGAACATGATGTACCAGAGCATGACGTACAAGAGCGTAGCGTACAAGAGCTTGACGTACCAGAGCATGATGTACGAGAAATGACGTAACAGACCATGACGTAACAGAGAATGACATACCAGAGCATGACATACCAGAGCATAGCTTACCAGAGCATGACGAACCAGAGCATGACGTATTAGAGCATAGCGTACCAGAGCATGACGTACCAGAGCATGACGTACCAGAGCACGACATACCAGAGCGTAGCGTACCAGAGCATGACGAACCAGAGCATGAAGTACCAGAGCATGAAGTACCAGAGCATGAAGTACCAGAGCATAACGTACCAGAGCATAACGTACCAGAGCATAACGTACCAGAGCACGACATACCAGAGCGTAGCGTACCAGAGGATGACGTACCAGAGCATGACGTACCAGAGCCTGATGTACCAGAGCGTAGCGTACCAGAGCATGACGAACCAGAGCATGACATACAAGAGCGTAGCGTACAAGAGCTTGACGTACCAGAGCATGATGTACGAGAAATGACGAAACAGAGCATGACATACCAGAGCATGACGTACCAGAGCATGACGTACCAGAGCATGACGTACCAGAGCATGACGTACCAGAGCATGACGTACCAGAGCATGACGTACCAGAGCATGACGTACCAGAGCGTAGGACACCAGAGCATGACGAACCAGAGCATGACGAACCAGAGCATGACGTACTAGAGCGTAGCGTACCAGAGCATGACGTACCAGAGTGTAGCGTACCAGAGCATGACGTACTAGAGCGTAGCGTACCACCGCATGAAGTACCAGAGTATGATGAATCAGAGCATGACGTACCAAAGCACAGGGTACCAGAGCATGACTATCTGATATTTAACTGATACAACAGGTAGAGATAGACGATCAAGACATTTGTTTTCCAGCGTTAAAATAAAACTGAAGTTTTCAAAGCTCCTGCACTCAATTCCATTGTAATGTAAAGCCCACATAAATGTCCCCTCAACCCCCAGTGTCTCCCTACCTCTCAGTATCCCCCCCAGCGTCCCCTAACCCCCAGTTCCCCCAGTGTCACCCCACCACTCAGTGTCTCCCCAGTGTCCCGCAGTGTCCCCCCACCTCCCAGTGTCCCCCACCCCTCAGTGCCTCCCTTCCCCCAGTTTCCAATCATGTCCCAGGTCCCCCTTCTTACCTTGAGATGTGAAAGCTGTCTCCTGTCATCTTCCAGCTGCCTCTTTTTGTTCTCGACCTCTATCTGCCTCTTCCTCTTCTCCTGTTGGTGCATAGGGAAAACACAGAGTAGAGCTGATATGATCACCCCAAGAAACAGTGGCAACCTCTTCTACCCCTGTAGGTTCCTGTTGCTCAGTGGATTGGGGCATATCGCCAGCAACACTGGAATCGTCTCCGTTTTCTAGTAAACAGTGACATAACAGTGAGTAACCATTACGGCACTAAATTCCCAGTGCAACTGATATTTGGCCTCATTTCATTTGTGTCTTGGACTCCTCAGCTGGAATAAATATGTAAAAACTCAAACTTTCATCTACTAAAGACCAGTACTAACCATATTCAAGTGTGTACAGAAATATACAAGAATACTTTTTTATTCTCGTGTGTATTTACAGAGAGGCTACTGTCCAGACTGTCCATTCAATCTCCTCAGTAAATACAATCTACCACAGATCATAGCAATAGAGAAATGAAAGGTCCACACTGTTAGAAGGGCTACACTCCTGACACAGACCCTGTGGCTGTAGTGGCCAACTACAGATATAAGATTTACTAGGCCATTCCACCCTAGTACAGAGGAAACCATAAACATTCTCCTCCTGAAGAGCTGTCCTGCTCAACAGTTACATACTTTGGCATGTGCTGTGCCACAGTGTCCCTCCTTCAGGCTTGGTATTTTGATATGAAAGAGTTGTTTGAAAGGGCATTCTAGGCTGAATGTCATACAGTGCTGGATAAGGTGACTAATCTAAATCAATATGTGCTCTATGTTGAGTATACAGAAGGTTTGCTGGATAGAAATGGTTTACTTGAGGTTATAGGAACACATGGCATGACTCTCTTATACCCCAAGATGACTTGGACTAATTCAAGTCCTTATATTCAACCTCCCAAACACACACGCATGCACATGAACAGATGCACGCAACACACACACACACACACACACACACACACACACACACACACACACACACACACACACACACACACACACACACACACACACACACACACACACACACACACACACACACACACACACACACCTTTATTTGAATCCACCAATCATGTATCATCAAGACGGATTCAAACATTTAAAAGTTCTGCGACACAAGGACACTGCCAGCTAGCCTACTTCAGCAGTACTGTATCATTTTAATCATTTTAGTCAATAAGATTCTTGCTACGTAGCTTAACTTTCTGAACATTCGAGACGTGTAGTCCACTTGTCATTCCAATCTCCTTTGCATTAGTGTAGCCTCTTCTGTAGCCTGTCAACTATGTGTCTGTTTATCCCTGTTCTCTCCTCTCTGCACAGACCATACAAACGCTCCACACCGCGTGGCCGCGGCCACCCTAATCTGGTGGTCCCAGCGCGCACGACCCACGTGGAGTTCCAGGTCTCCGGTAGCCTCTGGAACTGCCGATCTGCGGTCAACAAGGCAGAGTTCATCTCAGCCTATGCCTCCCTCCAGTCCCTCGACTTCTTGGCACTAACGGAAACATGGATCACCACAGACAACACTGCTACTCCTACTGCTCTCTCTTCGTCTGCCCACGTGTTCTCGCACACCCCGAGAGCTTCTGGTCAGCGGGGTGGTGGCACCGGGATCCTCATCTCTCCCAAGTGGTCATTCTCTCTTTCTCCCCTTACCCATCTGTCTATCGCCTCCTTTGAATTCCATGCTGTCACAGTTACCAGCCCTTTCAAGCTTAACATCCTTATCATTTATCGCCCTCCAGGTTCCCTCGGAGAGTTCATCAATGAGCTTGATGCCTTGATAAGCTCCTTTCCTGAGGACGGCTCACCTCTCACAGTTCTGGGCGACTTTAACCTCCCCACGTCTACCTTTGACTCATTCCTCTCTGCCTCCTTCTTTCCACTCCTCTCCTCTTTTGACCTCACCCTCTCACCTTCCCCCCCTACTCACAAGGCAGGCAATACGCTCGACCTCATCTTTACTAGATGCTGTTCTTCCACTAACCTCATTGCAACTTCCCTCCAAGTCTCCGACCACTACCTTGTATCCTTTTCCCTCTCGCTCTCATCCGACACCTCCCACACTGCCCCTACTCGGATGGTATCGCGCCGTCCCAACCTTCGCTCTCTCTCCCCCGCTACTCTCTCCTCTTCCATCCTATCATCTCTTCCCTCCGCTCAAACCTTCTCCAACCTATCTCCTGATTCTGCCTCCTCAACCCTCCTCTCCTCCCTCTCTGCATCCTTTGACTCTCTATGTCCCATATCCTCCAGGCCGGCTCGGTCCTCCCCTCCCGCTCCGTGGCTCGATGACTCATTGCGAGCTCACAGAACAGGCCTCCGGGCAGCCGAGCAGAAATGGAGGAAAACTCGCCTCCCTGCGGACCTGGCATCCTTTCACTCCCTCCTCTCTACATTTTCCTCCTCTGTCTCTGCTGCTAAAGCCACTTTCTACCACGCTAAATTCCAAGCATCTGCCTCTAACCCTAGGAAGCTCTTTGCCACCTTCTCCTCCCTCCTGAATCCTCCTCCCCCTCCCCCCCTCCTCCCTCTCTGCAGACGACTTCGTCAACCATTTTGAAAAGGTCGACGACATCCGATCCTCGTTTGCTAAGTCAAACGACACCGCTGGTTCTGCTCACACTGCCCCACCCTGTGCTCTGACCTCTTTCTCCCCTCTCTCTCCAGATGAAATCTCGCGTCTTGTGACGGCCGGCCGCCCAACAACCTGCCCGCTTGACCCTATCCCCTCCCCTCTTCTCCAGACCATTTCCGGAGACCTTCTCCCTTACCTCACCTCGCTCATCAACTCATCACTGACCGCTGGCTACGTCCCTTCCGTCTTCAAGAGAGCGAGAGTTGCACCCCTTCTGAAAAAACCTACACTCGATCCCTCCGATGTCAACAATTACAGACCAGTATCCCTTCTTTCTTTTCTCTCCAAAACTCTTGAACGTGCAGTCCTTGGCCAGCTCTCCCGCTATCTCTCTCTGAATGACCTTCTTGATCCAAATCAGTCAGGTTTCAAGACTAGTCATTCAACTGAGACTGCTCTCCTCTGTATCACGGAGGCGCTCCACACTGCTAAAGCTAACTCTCTCTCCTCTGCTCTCATCCTTCTAGATCTATCGGCTGCCTTCGATACTGTGAACCATCAGATCCTCCTCTCCACCCTCTCCGAGTTGGGCATCTCCGGCGCGGCCCACGCTTGGATTGCGTCCTACCTGACAGGTCGCTCCTACCAGGTGGCGTGACGAGAATCTGTCTCCTCACCACGCGCTCTCACCACTGGTGTCCCCCAGGGCTCTGTTCTAGGCCCTCTCCTATTCTCGCTATACACCAAGTCACTTGGCTCTGTCATAACCTCACATGGTCTCTCCTATCATTGCTATGCAGACGACACACAACTAATCTTCTCCTTTCCCCCTTCTGATGACCAGGTGGCGAATCGCATCTCTGCATGTCTGGCAGACATATCAGTGTGGATGACGGATCACCACCTCAAGCTGAACCTCGGCAAGACGGAGCTGCTCTTCCTCCCGGGGAAGGACTGCCCGTTCCATGATCTCGCCATCACGGTTGACAACTCCATTGTGTCCTCCTCCCAGAGCGCTAAGAACCTTGGTGTGATCCTGGACAACACCCTGTCGTTCTCAACCAACATCAAGGCGGTGGCCCGTTCCTGTAGGTTCATGCTCTACAACATCCGCAGAGTACGACCCTGCCTCACACAGGAAGCGGCGCAGGTCCTAATCCAGGCACTTGTCATCTCCCGTCTGGATTACTGCAACTCGCTGTTGGCTGGGCTCCCTGCCTGTGCCATTAAACCCCTTCAACTCATCCAGAACGCCGCAGCCCGTCTGGTGTTCAACCTTCCCAAGTTCTCTCACGTCACCCCGCTCCTCCGTTCTCTCCACTGGCTTCCAGTTGAAGCTCGCATCCGCTACAAGACAATGGTGCTTGCCTACGGAGCTGTGAGGGGAACGGCACCTCAGTACCTCCAGGCTCTGATCAGGCCCTACACCCAAACAAGGGCACTGCGTTCATCCACCTCTGGCCTGCTCGCCTCCCTACCACTGAGGAAGTACAGCTCCCGCTCATCCCAGTCAAAGCTGTTCGCTGCTCTGGCCCCCCAATGGTGGAACAAACTCCCTCACGACGCCAGGACAGCGGAGTCAATCACCACCTTCCGGAGACACCTGAAACCCCACCTCTTTAAGGAATACCTAGGATAGGATAAGTATTCCCCCCCCTTTAAGATTTAGATGCACTATTGTAAAGTGACTGTTCCACTGGATGTCATAAGGTGAATGCACCAATTTGTAAGTCGCTCTGGATAAGAGCGTCTGCTAAATGACTTAAATGTAAATGTTAAATGACACATAAGGATACAAAAAGCACCTTGTCCATCCACACAGCTAGGCTGCCCTTAACGGCTGAAACAGAGCAGTACCTTGCCGGTTACTTTGCCATAGTCTGAGACAGGCGTGCCATCTGAAGGCCACATACCGTAAGCCTATGTATGTGGCCGAGACTGACAAATATCAGCGCCACCAACTTGCACTTATATCCCAGGCTGTTCAAGCGCGATACAAGGGCCTGGAATTTAAGAAGCTTGTCAGAGGCCGGATCCATGTAATAATCAAATGAGCAGCCCACTTCCAAAATGTTCTTCCCCCACATACACACAATGAGCCGTGCATTTCTCATTGTGCCAGGCAAAGGAGGCTCCGAGGAGGAGGAAGGGGAGACCCATCCTACTCGGTGCATTTAATAAAATAAAAACAGTGAAACATTTTAAAAAGTTAGACTTTTTGGATAAAACTATACAAAATTCACTCCCGTTCAAAAGTTTGGGGTCACTTAGGAATGTCCTTGTTTTTGAAAGAAAAGCACATTTTTTGTCTGTTAAAATAACATCAAATTGATCAGAAATACAGTGCAGACATTGTTAATGTTGTAAATGACTATTGTAGCTGGAAATGGCTGATTGTTAATGGAATATCGACATAGGCATACAGAGGCCCATTATCATTAACCATCACTCCTGTGTTCCAATGGCACGTTGTGTTAGCTAATCCAAGTTTCCAATTTTAAAAGCATAATTGATCATTAGAAAACACGTTTGCAATTATGCTAGCACAGCTGAAAACTGTTGTCCTGATTAAAGAAGCAATATAACTGGCCTTCTTAAAAATAGTTGAGAATCTGGCGCATCAGCATTTGTGGGTTCGATTACAAGCTCAAATGGCCAGAACAAAGGACTTTATTCTGAAACTCATCAGTCTATTCTTGTTCTGAGAAATGAAGGCTATTACATGCGAGAACTTGCCATGAAACTGAAGATCTCGTACAACGCTGTGTACTACTCCCTTCACAGAACAGAGGAAACTGTCTCTAACCAGAATATAAAGTGGAGTGGGAGGCCCCGGTGCACAACTGAGCAAGAGGACAAGTACATTAGAGTGTCTAGTTTGAGAAGCAAACACCTCACAAGTCCTCAACTGGCAGCTTCATTGAATAGTACCCGCAAAACACCAGTCTCAACGTCAACAGTGAAGAGGCGACTCCGGGAGGCAGAGTTGCAAAGAAAAAGACACATCTCAGACTGGCCAATAAAAATAAAAGATTAAGATGGGCAAAATAACACAGACATCGGACAGAGGAACTTTCATTCATAGGCTTGGTTGTAACAACCTCATGATTAGTCCAAGGAAAATGTGAGTATCATGTAGTAGCCTAAACCTATCGATGTTACATTGAGCTGAGTGAATGGAATATGAATGACCGTCATCCAACATGCCTTAATAGCAATAAGGCCATTTTCATAAAACATAAAAAAATCTTCCTTAAATTTAAACAGCACCAATCGCAACTGGTGGCAGAGTATTATGTTTAAAAGATCATGACTTCGTCTCTGCTCTGTCTCCAGACAAGCCAGCTCCAAGCCAGCTCCAAGCATTAGAAATACAATTCACAAGCCTGCCAACTGAAACCCAATCAAAGACAATCCACTTACCCCTAAACCCAGGCACTTGTTGATCAGATAATTATTGGATAGGGTGTGAGCAATATGGTTGAAACTATCAGCCTATTGGGGGTGGGGGGATACGGTAATAAGTTATTGGCTGAGCCTTTCACATGCCAATGTGATAGCCAACGCCTCGTTCTTTCCATCTTTGCTCTGTGTTGGATAAACTGGCCCTGTCTGTGATTGTTTTCTCCACATCTGTCTCCGTCTCTGTTCCCCTCAGTTTTTTTAGCACAGTATAAAGATGTATGCATTTCCTCCTTCTCTTCACTCTGCCAAAAATAACAATGTTCTGCTAGCTTGTGAACAGGTGTGATAATGCTGTCAGCAGTTTCACCCTGCTCCTGTTTGCCCACATTAAACCTAGCTCTCTCAAATACAATGTTGTGTCGCCTTAGGAAATGCATTTCAAAACGATCTTAACGGCACTGGAGTTACGTTTCTCTTCCTCAGTCAAAGGTGAAGGATTTATTATATCCTCAACTTCATCACCCATAGAGTAAATCAGTGTATTAACTTGAAATGCCACATTTTTCAAGTTTAAGCCTGAAGCTACTCTGTACCTTTCAAATCTATTTTGGCCCATTTTGAATGTCTCTGAGGGATTCGGCTACTTCAGCCACACTCTTTCAACGTGACACCATCATAGGAAGCCATCTTATGATGGATGCCATCTTTCCAACAAGTCAGTTGGTCAAATTTCTGCTGTTACTGTTAAAAGTGGACATGTCTAGGAGCAACAACAGCTCAGCCACGAAGTGGTAGGACACACAAGCTCACAGAATAGGACTGCCGAGTGCTGAATCTTAACGCTACAACATAGATGATTCCAACTTTGTGGCAACAGTTTGGGGAAGGCCCTTTCCTGTTTCAGCATGCCCCCATGCACAAAGCGAGGTCCATACAGAAACGGATGGTTGATACCGGTGTAGAAGAACTTGACAGGCCTGCACAGAGCCCTGCCCTCAACTCCATCGAACACCTTTGGAATGCCGACTGCGAGCCAAGCCTAATCGCCCAACATCAGTGCCCAAACTCACGATGCTCTCTTGTGGCTAAATGGAAGCAAGTCCCTGTAGCAATGTTACTACAACATCTAGTGGAAAGCCATCCCAGAATAGTGGAGGCTGTAATTGTATTTATTTTATTTGACCTTTATTTAACTAGGCAAGTCAGTTAAGAACAAATTCTTATTTTCAATTACGGCCTAGGAACAGTGGGTTAACTGCCTGTTCAGGGGCAGAGCGACAGATTTGTACCTTGTCAGCTCAGGGGTTTGAACTTGCAACCTTCCAGTTACTAGTCCAACGCTTTAACCACTAGGCTACCCTGCCACCCATTACCCTGTCGCAGCAAAGGGGGGACCAATTCCATATTAATGCCCATGATTTTTCAGCAGCAGGGACTGGGAGACTAGTCAGGATCGAGGGAAAGATGAACAGCGTAAAGTACAGAGATCCTTGATGAAAACCTACTCCAGAGCACTCATCACCTCAGACTTGGGCAAAGGTTCACCTAACAGGACAACGGCCCTAAGCACACAGCCAAGAACAACGCAGGAGTTGCTTGGGGACAAATCTCTGAATGTCCTTGAGTGGTCCAGCCAGAGCCCGGATTTGAACCCGATCAAAGATCTCTGTAGAGACTTGAAAATAGCTGTCTAGCGACACTCCCCATCTAACCTGACAGAGCTTGAAAGGATCTGCAGAGGAGAATGGGAGAAACTCCCCAAATACAGGTGTGCCAAGCTTGTAGCGTCATACCCAAGAAGACTCAAGGCTGTAATCACTACCAAAGGTGCTTCAACAAAGTACTGATTGAAGGGTCTGAATACTTATGTATATGTGATATCTGTTATTTTTATTTTACACATTTACATACATTCCTAAAAAATCAGTTTTTGTTTCGTCATTATGGTGTATTGTGTGTAGATTGATGAGGAAAATAAACAATTTAATCAATTTTAGAGTAAGGCTGTAATCAATTTTAGAGTAAGGCTGCTCTAGCATCTCAGTGCTAGAGGCATTACTGCAGTCCCTGGTTCGAATCCAGGATGCATCAGATCCAACTGTGATTGGGAGTCCCACGGGGTGGCGCACAATTGGCCCAGCATCACCGGGGTAGGCTGTCATTGCAAATAAGAATTTGTTCTTAACTGACTTTCCTAGTTAAATAAAAGGTTAAAGATGGCTGGCTCAGTTGGTTAGTGCAGAGTTTATAACACTACAGTAGTGGGTTCAATTACCATGTGGGCAGAATGAGCTAAATTATTTTACTATCGTTATGGAAGACATAAGGCTGATAGAAAGAGAGGGGAGGGGAGTTGAGGGTATAGGCATGAGGCTGTATTGGAAGTGAGTGTTTGTTAGCATTTTTATTTACAGTGCCCATTTAAACTGTGCAGTCTGCAGCACTGGCCTTGGCTAAGTCTGTCTGTAGTTTTTCTCATGCAGCACTATTAAAAAGGGTACGAATTAAATTGAAAGAATGAGAGAAGGAGACAGAGCGAGAGAGGAGGAGAGAGAGAGGGAAAAGGGTGTGTAGAGGAAAGGGGAGGTAGAGATGGAGGCATAGATAGACAGGTGAGTACCTCTCTCTCCATCCAGGCAAAGAATGAATAAGGCAGAATCTTTAAAGATAAATGTGTGTGTGTGTGTGTGTGTGTGTGTGTGTGTGTGTGTGTGTGTGTGTGTGTGTGTGTGTGTGTGTGTGTGTGTGTGTGTGTGTGTGTGTGTGTGTGTGTGTGTGTGTGTGTAGGGCAGATAAAGACATAGCGAAAGATTGTTATAAGGAGAGCAAGATAGAGGAGAAAGAGTTTGGGGCTGAAAGACACGGGCTTAGGAATGAAAGGTTTTAATTCTCCTTCCCAGTTGGTAAGAATGAATGATTAAAGCCTCAAAAGATGAATGCGCGAAACGCTCATGGAACACCCTCGGAAAGCTCAAGACGTAAATGAAAGTGGATGAGGAAATCTCCAATAAAATCCATCAAACCCCAACCAGTCCATCTACAACTCTATACAAGCGTATTAGGTGCTGCAATCGTTTCCCTGCGCAGTAATGTCGGAGTATGTCAGTCTGTGTAGATTGTACTGTATAGAGTGTTTTGAGGGTGAGCGTGGAACAGATGATCTCATCACTTACCGCTATAGCCTGGATTCTCTCCTGCTGTGACAGCCCCTCAGACATCCTGCCAGAAAGAGAGAAACAATTGAAATGAGAGAAACAATTGAGAGAGAGAGAGAGAGAGAGAGAGAGAGAGAGAGAGAGAGAGAGAGAGAGAGAGAAGGGGAGGGAGAAACAGAGGTAGGAAGAGGGGGAAAGAGGGGGATGAAGGGAGGGTGGTAGAAAGAAGAAAAGGGTGGGTAGAGGAAGGGGGAAAAATAGAGAGAGAGAGAGAGAGAGAGAGAGAGAGAGAGAGAGAGAGAGAGAGAGAGAGAGAGGATGTTAAACACGGTTAACAAGAAACCCACAAGACAATTGGCCGTGAAGACAACATTCTGAAGACACAGCCAGTCTATTAGGTTTGTGGTCTTAGATACTATGGGTCTCTTTGCATTTGAAACATGTTGATGTTGAGAAGCATCCCATCCAGTCCCAGACGGGTGCATCCCATCCAGCACCATTCCATCCAGTCCCAGACTGTGTTGGTCAGGAGTGACCTTCCCCCCTCTGATAGCCCTGTTTGAAAGATGAGATGTACAACATGCCATGAGGGAACGCAGGAATGCCTGGCCTCCGCTACGGTCCTTCTCCACTGACCCAACACCCCCGCTACCCCAACATGTGTTGTCGCCCCCCCCCATATACCGTAACACACACCACCTGTAAAAATATCATGCGTTTTTCGGGGCTCCTAAGTGAAATATGCTTGGCTGATTGGTTTACAGTGGAAAGTGGTATGAGAAGCTGAGGGGGTAAGCGGAAAGAGTGGAAAGTGGGAGGTTATAATTTACAATGAGGGCCTTTATTTTAATTAACAAGGCGAGCCAGCAGAACTCAGCCTAGGACCATGTGTACCAGGCAAAAAAGAGGACAAAATGTTTTATTGTTTCAAATTTCAAGTTTTATTTGTCACGAGCACAAATGCTTAATTTGTAAGCCCTAGCCAACAGTGTAGTATTCAATATCAAAATATTATGGCTCATTTATTTTTTTAACCCAGAGAAATAAGAAATAAGAGAGGAAGATATATACAGAGATATATACACATTTACAATGTGCAGGGATACTGGAGTATTGAGGTAGATGTAAATATGTAGGCAGCCATTAGGAGAAAGTGACTGGTAACAGCATTAATAATAATAACAATAGTAAACAGCATAGCAGCAGCATAAGTGGTGAGTGGGTGCCTGTGTGGTGGGGAGAGTGTCTACGTAAGTGTGAGGTGTGGGTGAGTGCAAGAGTGTCAGTGTAGGTGGATGGATATACATGTAAACAGGGCTGAAAAGCTGAAAAGTGACTGGTAGCAGGAATATAGAAATAATTATGGTACTATACTAAATGGTAATATATACATGTAAACAGGGCTGAAAAGTGACTGGTAGCAGGAATATATAAATACGTATGATAATATACTAATGGTAATGTAAACAGGAGTAATAGTGACCAGTAGGATAAGAAATATATAGATAATACTGGTAATCAATAATCAATGCACAGCAGTGTAGTGGTAGAAATAAGTCGAATCAATAATCATACTCAACATTTCTATAGGCTATGCAATTGCGCAAGAAAACAGAGTGACGGCCTCTACTAAAAAGAGTAGGATCCAATCAGCCTTCTATAGGCTAGGCCTACTATATTTATTTCTCAACTTTCCTAATATTAAGCACATTGCTTATTTCTTCATACACTTTCCCTGACACCTAAAAGTATTTTTTTGACAGGAAAATGGTCCAATTCACACAACTTATCAAGAGAATATCCCTGGTCATCCATACTACCTCTTATTTTTTAAATATATATTTTTCTATTGTGTTATTGACTGTATGTTTGTTTATGTGTAACTCTGTTGTTGTTTCTGTCGCACTGCTTTGCTTTATCTTGGCCAGGTCTCAGTTGTAAATGAGACCTTTTTCTCAACTGGCCTACCTGGTTAAATAAAGGTGAAATAAAGAAATAAATATCTGGAAGACTCACTAAACACATGCTTGGTTTGTAAATGAATGTCAGAGTGTTGTAGTGTACCCCTGGCAATCCATGAATGTTAAAAAATAAAAAAAGAACATTGTCCTGTCTGATTTGCATAATATAAGGAATTTGAATTTATTAAATCATTTTACTTTTGATACTTAAGTACATTTTAGCAATTCCATTTACTTGTGATACTTAAGTATATTTCAAACCAAATACTTTTAGACTCTTACTCACTGGGTATTTTACTGTGAGACTTTTACTTGAGTCATTTTCTATTAAGGCATGTTAATTTTTTGTTTCTTTACTTCTAATTCTACTGCTAAGTATGACTTTTGACTACTTTTTCCACCACTGCCTGGCTTTCCCTCTGCCACTGTTTCGATGTAGGTGCATGATAATGGTCCATTCTAAATCGAAACTAATTTCACTCATATATTATTTCACTAAATCAAGAATAGTCTGATGGGTGACAATATTAGCCTATCACCTGTGAATGATGCCCAGCATAAAAAAATGCCTTTTTTCTCAACTTTTCAAATCATATTCGCAACAGTTTCAAGTTTGGGGAAGATAATTTTCACCATAAAAATGCACCTTTATAATAAAAGCATTACATGCATAATTGCATTTGTCGCCACATTTGATAATGGTGTTTTCCACCAATGGAACATTTGCCCTTTTAGCCTACTACCATGTGTGTATTGCTGCACTTATAATGTGAAGAAACAGCCTAATAGTTTATCAATATTTTAATCCAAACTTTCTAATCTGTTGTGTCAGCCACATTGGGTTTTTAATTTTTAGATGCTAGTAGTTGTATTAATTTGGGATCTATCGCATCCCCCAACTGTCCCAGACTATGTTTGGAATAGAATAGGCCAACTTTTGCACTATGGGGGACAGTAGATTGACATAGGCTAGAGCTTTTGCTGTTTGTTAGGCCTACTCCTCTTGTTGGCTGACGAAAAGTAAATGTGGACAGTTCTTCCAACATCTTCAATATGCACCCCTGAATTGGATAAGGCCACGCGCAGTTGCATCCCCGATGTGTCCGTCTTCACTTGTAGCCTGTGAGAAAGACCCCATCACGTGATGGAGAGGCATATGAGTGAGAGGTGATTTGGAGCGCACAGCACTCGGGGCCAAGGGCACAACAGCCACTGGCGGTAAAAGGCATTGATTTTTTTAGTGTGTATTATGGCCACACAAAGAGGATGCCGTCATAAAATTCTAGGCATTATCGAGTGCTAGTCAAATTGTGATTGAGTGAGTGATGTACTGTGTACAGCCCGTGCAAAAAAACTAAGCAGAGCTCATGCTTTTCAAGTTACTTTTTTCATATCATCATTAGAGTTTTTGGGAACAAGAATGATGGTAGTCAGCTTGAAACATGTGGGGATAACAGACATGGACAAGGAGAGGTTGAAAATGGGATGCTCCCTTTGAAAATTCTGTGTGATATATGCAAAACACATAGGTGTTTGCGTCGATGCTATGTCTCTGGGACAAAATGCTATTAGCGTATCACATGTGGCTCACCTTAGATGCTACGCTAGGCTAATGCTATTGCTTTGTGAGGCTTCGACTGCTAGGCCTGAGTATGCAGAGTTCAGCAGTGCTGCATCATGTAGATGGCTGTATTGTCTGAGGAAAATGAGTATCTACCAATAAGTAAAGGCTATCCACCAATAAGTAAAGGCTATCCACCAATAAGTAAAGGCTATCCACCAATAAGTAAAGGCTATCCACCAATAAGTAAAGGCTATCCACCAATAAGTAAAGGCTATCCACCAATAAGTAAAGGCTATCCACCAATAAGTAAAGGCTATCTACCAATAAGTAAAGGCTATCCACCAATAAGTAAAGGCTATCTACCAATAAGTAAAGGCTATCTACCAATAAGTAGAAGCTACCCACCAATCTGTACAGGCTAGGTTTGATGGAGGCTGTTGCGGTGGCTACAGTACATCAGGAGATAAACTAATTCACCCGAGTAGAAACCTTCAGAGCGCGAGTGGGTCAAAGTGTAGTGGTGAATCGATTACATAACCTTGCATTATTAATGTGTAAAACCAACCATTTAGACTGGATTTTTTTTGTTCCTTCCCAGCTGCAGCTCGGAATTCTCTAAAAACATCACACGCTAATTTTCTCACTGTCACATGCACATTTTCATGAAGTGCCAACAACGGCAGAAGGGTTCTGGTTTTGGTCAGCCCTCAAAGAGAAGCTTGTTCCTGTTCAACAGGCATTGCTTCTTTTTCATTTTTTTTATCCCATAAATTAATTGTTATGTTGCCCAATATTAGCCCTTGAAGCGTTTTGTCATTAGAAATAGGATGATGAATGCATCAATATGAGGCCAAACAAAATGGCTGTGGTAAATTGCTGTGGGAATGTTCAAACTTCCAGGATCAACACACATTTGGTTCTAATGCCTCTGGGGGTATTGCAGAGCACTGGTCAATTTCACTCATGAATATTGACCATGAACTGGTGCATCGTGTCCAGCCCTTTTCATTACACGTGAACATTTCATTGGAGGTGAATCTGAGGGCACTGTGACCTGATGTGTTTGTGTGTGAGAATGTGTGTGTGCGTGCATGCTTTCTTGCAAGCGTGTATGTGAGGGGGTTGTATGTGGGTGCATTCCAGAAGAGGACCTGTCAAAGCACCAGTAAAACTGCACTGCTGCAACAAGCTAAGCTCCATAGGGGCCTACAGGAGCTATATACAGATTGGGGGGGGGGGGGGGGGCTTAAGGGATCACACCTCAAATTTGACAGGGAGTCATTAATAGTGATATTACTAGTGACACTAATGACATAACTTCATACTACACACTCTAAGAAGAAACGGGTTCCAAAAGAGTTCTTTGCAGAGGGATATGTTTCTACCAAAAACCATTTTGCTCAGAAGAACCCTTTTTTGGAAGACAAGTCTTCTACCTAGAAACTTTAACATCATAAGAGCCATTTTGGAAGAAAGGGTTCTTTGATGATTCTTTGGAAGGCAAGAAGGGTTCTACATAGAACCATATATAATATTTCCCAGCATGCTCTATTTGAGTGAGAATTTCAGAATGTTTTGTTATGCTGTAATTTCTGTGTTTTTGCATTTACAGTGACTGGTTAATAGATTTTATGCTACACGAAAATAGCATAATACAGTTTAATACTGTCCATAATACAGTCCAATCTGTTGGATTTATTGCACCCGTAATTTAGGTTGTTCAAGTTTAGATGGTTGAGGTAGTGTCAGTAATTCATCTTCCCTACACTGGCAGTCATTCTGAATGCAAGATGTGGGTGATTAACAATTCGACTTGTTGGATATCCTAACACTGTCTGGATTCCGATCAATAGGAATTACAAATCACTTTGCCAACCAGCATAATGTAACTTGCAGGCCTGATGTATGTAAACCAGGAGATTCCTGACACCAGGAGATAGTCTATACTCGGTTTGTTGCTTTTATGAAATCGTTTTTATGAAATCGTTTTTTAATCATAGCTAAATTTGTATTGCTACGAAATCTGCAATGCGGTCAGCCTTTACATCTGGGACAGCAAGTTTTTGTTCCTGTTAAGTAGCAGTTAGCCTGCTCCATTTTCATGATGGCTAGCAGCTAAGGCTAGCAGTGCTAACCCACCAGTACTTTTATCCACAGCTGAGCACAAATACTTCAGGTGTGAAATGAATTCCACACAAGATGAAGATAAGGTGGAACTGGAAAATGGACAGAGATTTGTCTGCCCTAAATTCAGCATACACCATCGAGCAGCTTAGGGAAGAGATCTTTCGGCTGTTAGCTTGGCTGTGAGAAAAGAACAATCTGCTTTTAATAGTACACCGACTTTGCTGTAACCCAGGCAAATCAAATCTCAGTTTTAAATGCCTGATAGCAAAGCTGTCGGTGAGTTGGGCAGGGTTGATCTGTCCCAATCCAACAGACAGATATTCAGCTCAACTCCGCGGCCCATGGGAGACTGGACACTCGCAAGGCGTAAGAGATCGGGGAGGCAGTCTGGCCACCCTTCATCTATCCAAGAAGATCTGATCCAGCTTTCAAACAGCTTTTCCCAGCTTGAGACGGATCTACCAGCCCCGGGAGTCAGCACAGATCCTGGCCGCCATAGTTCAGAAGATCACTTCCCCATCGGATTCCATCACGACCACCATCATTGTGGGCAGCCGATACTGAGAGATTTTGGCTTGCCTACGATCTGTTGACCGACCAAGGTCCTCTGTCACCCAGGAGCCATTGTCCATGACATAAACTCCCTCCAGGAGCCTGACGCAAATTATATACTGCTTTCTCGGGAACAGGCCCAGATCTCCGTGATTTGCGTGAAGAGGAGGTGGAGAAAAAGGGGCCGGAAGGTGGGCTGCCTTCTGATAATTCAGGCGCGATCAAATAAACCCCCACTTCCTTCCATTCTGCTAGCAAACGTGCAATCTCTGGAGAATTAAATAGATGACCTACATGGCAGATAAAACTACCAACGGGACATTCAAAACTGTAATATCTTATGCTTCACAGAGTCGTGGCTGAATGGCGACACTATCAACATACAGCTGGCTGGTTATACGGTGTACCGGCAGGATAGAACAGCGGTGTCTGGTAAGACAAGTGGCGGGGAACAATGTATTTTGTAAATAACAGCTGGTGCACAATATCTAAGGAAGTTTTGAGCTATTGCTCGCTTGAGGTAGAGTATCTCATGATAAGTTGTAGACCACACTATCTACCTAGATAGTTTTCATCTGTATTTTTTGCAGCTGTTTACATACCACCACAGTCAGAGGCTGGAACTAAGATTGCATTGAATGATCTGTATTCCGCCATAAGCAAACAAGAAAACGCTCACCCATAGGCGGCGCTCCTAGTAGCTTTAATGCAGGGAAACTTAAATCTGTTTTGCCAAATTTCTATCAGCATGTTAAATGTGCCACCAGAGGGACAAAAACTCTGGACCACCTTTACTCCACACAGAGAGACATATACAAAGCTCTCCCTCGCCCTCCATTTGGAAAATCTGACTATAATTCTATACTCCTGATTCCTGCTTACAAGCAAAAATAAAAGCAGGGAGCATCAGTGACTAGATCAATAAAAAAACTGGTCAGATGTATACAGGGGGGTACCGGTACAAAGTCAATGTGTTAGTTGATTCCAATTTGTAAGTCGCTCTGGATAAGAGCGTCTGCTAAATGACCTAAATGTAATGTAAATGTAGTTGAGGTACACCACATCAGTCATGTACGTACATACCCCAACCAGAAGCCATGGATTACAGGCAACATCTGCTCTGAGCTAATGGCTAGAGCTGCCGCGTTCAAGGAGCGGGACTCTAACCCGGAAGCTTATAAGAAATCATGCTAAGCCCTCTGACTAACCATCAAACAGGCAAAGTGCCAATACAGGACTAAGATCGAATCATATTACACCGGCTCAGATGCTCGTCGGATGTGGCAGGGCTTGCAAACAATTACAAACTACAAAGGGAAGCACAGCTGAGAGCTGCCCAGTGACATGAGCCTGCGAGACTACTTCTATGCTCACTTCGAGGCAAATAACACTGAAACATGCATGACAGCACCAGCTGCTCCGGAAGACTGTGTGATCACGCTCTCCGATGTGAGTAAGACCTGTAAAAAGGTCAACATTCACAAAGCCGCAGGGCCAGACGGATTACCAGGACGTGTAATGCGGGCATGCGCTGAACGACTGGCAAGTGTCTACACTGACATTTTCAATGTCTCCCTGTCCGAGTCTGTAACAGCAACCTGTTTCAAGCAGACCACCATAGTATCTGTGCCCAAGAAAACTAAGTTAACCTGCCTAAATGACTACCGACTCGTAGCACTTATGTCTGTAGCCATGAAGTGCTTTGAAAGGCTGGTCATGGCTCACAACACCATCATCCCAGAAACCCTAGACCCACTCCAATTTGCATACTGCCCCAACAGATCCTTTCGCACCTGGACAAAAGGAAAAACAATGTGAGAATGCCATTCATTGATTACAGCTCAGCGTTCAACACCATAGTGCCCTCAAAGCACATCAATGAGCTAAGGACCCTGGGACTAAACACTTTCCTCTGCAACTGGATCCTGGATTTCCTGATGGGCCGCCCCCAGGTGGTAAGGGTAGGTAATAACACATCCGATACACTGATCCTCAACACAGAGGCTCCTCAGGGGTGCGTACTCAGTCCCCTCCTGTACTACCTGTTCATTCATGACTGCAAGGCCAGGCACGACTCCAACACCATCATTAAGTTTGATGATGACAACAGTGGTAGGCCTGATCACCGACAACAACGAGACAGCCTTTATGGAGGAGGTCAGAGACCTGGCCGTGTGGTGCCAGGACAACAACCTCTCCCTCAACGTGATCAAGACAAAGGAGATGATTGTGGACTACAGGAAAAAGAGGAAACTAACATGGTCCAAACACACCATGACATTCGTGTTGAGGGCACGACAAAACCTATTCCCCCTCAGGAGGTTCTTCAGATCTTCAAAAGGTTCTACAGCTGCACCAGAGAGCATGTTGACTGGTTGCATCACTGCCTGGTATGGCAACTGCTTGGCCACTGACCGCAAGGCACTACAGAGGGTAGTGCGAATGGCCCAATACATCACTGGGGCCAAGCTTCCTGCAATCCAGGACCTCTATTCCAGGCAGCGTCAGAAGAGGGCCCTAAAAATTGTCAAAGACTCCAGCAACCCTAGTCATAGACTGCTCTCTGCGATCGCACGGCAAGTGGTACCAGAGCGCCAAGTCTAGTTCCAAGAGGCTTCTAAATAGCTTCTAACCCCAAGTCATAAGTCTCCTAAACACCTAAGCAAATTGCTACCCGAACTATTTGCATTACACCCCCCCCACCACACACACACACACACTTTTACACCACTGCTACTCTTTGTTGTTATCATCTATGCATAGTCACTTGAATAACTCTACCTACATGTACATATTACCTCAACTAACCGGTGCCCCTGCACATTGACTCTGTACCGGTACCCCCCTGTATATGGTCTCGCTATTGTTATTTTACTGCTGCTCTTTAATTACTTGTTACTTTTATCTGTATTTTTTAAAACTGCAATGTTGGTTAGGGGCTCGAAAGTAAGCATTTCAATGTAAGGTGTACACCTGTTCTATTCGGCGCATGTGACTAATAACAGTTGATTTGATATGATTGGAAGTTTGATGATATGTGCTCTAGCCTACCACGCAAAGGCAATATGGATTTCTCTGGTTGACACGGACATGCTCAGGAAAGTGATACCACAACTTAAGCTTTCTACTTGCCTACTCAAACCTATCCCCATCACATTCTTCAAAACAGTTTTTAATTGCATACATGAAGTGCAAGCTATTGTTAATCACTCCCTGTTCACAGGCACTTCCCCCACTGCATTAAAACTGCTATGGTGAAAAGTAATCTAGATGCTTCAGCTCTTAGCAATTTTCAGCCAATCTCAAATCTTCCATTCTTAAGCAAAATTGTGTAGAAATTGGTTTTCAAATATCTTAAAAGTGCTAAATGTATTTTTTTTCAATCCAATCTGGTGTTCGTGCCCACCACAGCACAGAGACAGCCTTAGTTAAAGTAGTAAATTATCTTAGAGCCAACACAGATAACAAACAGCTCTCTGTCCTTGTATTCTTAGATTGAAGTGCTGCATTCAATACCTTTGACCATGATGTCCTTCTGGACAGACTGGAGAGGTGGGATCGCCTCTCTGGTCCAGTTCTAAATTGGTTTAGGACCTATTTAAGAGGTCACAGGTTTTTTTGTCACCCTTGGCAGCATTATCAGAAAACACAGCACTGCTTTTCACAGCTACGCAGCCGATACACATATATTTCTTTATATTTCTGTGTCACCAGAGGATTTTTAGCTCCATGGATAAATTATTAGACTGTATTAGTGATTTAAATCTTGGATGGGTCACAACTTCCCCCAGCTAAAGACTGAGGTACTTATTGTTAGAGCCAAAGCAAAGAGAGAGAATGTAGCTCCACATTTGATTTATTTATTCACGGACAATAAAGATAACACACCAGGTAAAAAACCTAGGTGTTATTTTAGATTCTGAACAAAACGTTGAATGTGACCAAAATAGGTTTTTACCACCTGAGGAACATTGCTGGCATTGGGCGGCAGGTAGCCTAGTGGTTAGAGTGTTGGGCAGATAACTGAAAGGTTGGAAGATCAAATTCCTGAGCTGACAAGGTAGAAATCTGTCATTCTGCCCCTGAACAAGGTAGTTAACCCACTGTTCCTAGGTCATCATTGAAATAAGAATTTGTTCTTAACTGACTTGCCTAGTTAAATAAATAAAAAAATTAAAATGCTGACGAGTGACTGTTTCTCTCTCTGCTGATGCAGAGAGACTCCTCCATGCTTTTATTATAAGCAGGCTTGACAACTGTAAAGCGCTCCTGTCTGGTCTACTCAAGAAAGCCATTGGTCAACTGCAAAACATACACAATGCTGCAGCATGGGTACTTACTAAAGACGAGATGGAGAGCACACATTACACCGGTTTTAAAGTCTCTGCACTGGCAGCCTGTGAGTTTTAGAATTAATTTTGAGATTCTTCTATTGGTTTTTAAATCAGTCCATGATTGTGCAGCCCAATACATGTCAGATGTGCTTTAAGTTATGTACCCAGTAGGTCCCTCGGGTCCTCTGGCACTGGCCTTTTAACTATCCCAAAGCCTAGGACCAAGAGGCATGGAGAGGCAGCCAGAGAACCTGAGGATGGCTGAAACGTAGAACATATGCAAACATATTTTTAGCTTTGCTTTTCCTTAGGGTGCTTTTTAGTCATTCAGTTTGTGTCATTCTTTAGTTGTTTATCTTATGTTTGTTGTGTAGTAAATATTTCAGCTTTTATTTTCATTGTTTTTTATTCATTTTTTCATGTAAAGCACATCCATGTCTGAAATGTGCTGTATAACTAAAGCTTGATTTCATTTAATTTGACCACTGTGTTAGGGTATAACTGGGGCCTCAAAGAAAGGCCTTATGATATATGTAATAAATTGTCATAAATAAAGGCTGGTGGAACCGTTCATAGAGGGTTCTAGGAAGGGTTCTCGGGAGAACCCTTTATAGAAGGTTTTAGGCAGAACCATATACAGGGGGTTATTTGAAAAACCCTGCATAGATGGTCCTAGATAGAACACTCTGCAAAGGGTTTTACCCAGCACCAAAAAGGGTTCCCCTATGAGGACAAACCAAAGCGCCCTGTATTGTTCTACATAGAAAAGGTTTTTCTTAGAGTGCAGTATATTGTTCCGATATAGAGATATACATATTGTGACGACCCTGGGTTTATAAGCGCAGAAATCGACCCGGCCGCTCAAGCATGCTTTTGCGGCACAGTCGATAGCGCGCCGGACCTCGGGCTCGAAGGTCAAGGGTTCGAGACCTGCTCCCTGCTGTTTCATTACACTATATTCCATGGATATTTTTAAACTACTGTGTTTCCACTTGCAGTAAATTGTGAAATTCTATGTGGTATTGGATCTTAGTCATACTTCTGTTAGAGGTGCTAACAGTAGTGCTGCCTGTATATTATTGTTGTATCATTATTGTTTATGCTTAGACCAGTTTGGCATCCCTGGATCCATTCCACATACCGGAATCCTACTCCTTGGGAACACTGCAGGCTTTTCAAGGATTCAAATTTCCCCTCAGAATCAGTGATTTCGGGATATGTACTCTGGAGTCTGGTGTCAGTGAGAGCAAGGACAATGACACGGTTCTGTGTGTGGGAAACAAAAAATATCATGTGAAATATGTCCACTCAGATTAGATGAGGCAGGTAAAAAGTTAAAGGGAGATGGGGAAATTAGTGAGCACAGGTGCAGAGTCACTTCAAATACTAAGAGATGTGTCCCGCTTAGTTGATGTGGTCTGGGGATTTCTAGAGGGCGTGGTGCTGAGTGCTTCATAATAACAATTCAGAAACCAAAGCATAAACCGAACAGTTTCTTCAGCAAGATACTTGGTCAAATATGACAGAATGATGAGCTTCCTTTTAAAAGAAATGCAGTGTTAGTGCAGAGGCACCTACGATCACTAGCAATGTAATAATACACATTTTACGCTGATTTCTTTGCCATTTCTCTGTATCCTTCCTGAGAAAAAAAAACAGCTCATTGAGAATAAGGAATCTAAGGCATTTATTCTGTATTTCCAAAGAAATCAAAACACACAAATGAGCTGAAACATGTTTTTCCTCCCAGGCAGAGAGTATGTCTAGCTGGACCAGCCTATTTTACTCTCCTTCTGTTTCCACTGTAAGGTCTTCAATTCAAGGCCCTACACTTCACTGGTCAGGCGTTCTGTTTTGAAAGCAGGGCTGAGTATGTCTTGCTGTCACCCCCCCCCCCAAAAAAAAAACATGCAGGCGGGTGACAAAGAGAAGCTTTAAGGCTTCATGACCAACACCACTGTCCCTCGCAATGACAGAAAATATTCTGCAGAGTCGGCAAAGGGAAGCTCTAGAGAGCCTGATTCGCCCTGATTCGCTCTAGTCTGCAGTGTAATGTGATCGAGGCCAACGGGCATATCCTGTCCCTCGTCACATGGAGGGAGACGTGCGGGACACAGACACAATGACAGGCTGGGTGGGGTCACATCATGCAGACCGACAATGAGACAGTAAAAAAATAAGGACTTGGGGTTTTTTCTATCCCCAAACACAACACTGTGGCACTTCCTCCAACACCCTCTACAAGCAGCAACAGAAGGAAGGGGCACGGAGTCAGACACCACTACTAATCTCAACAAATGGTATTGCCCTGCTGGCCTGCTGAGAATAGGGTGGGGTACTTGCACTGAATACACATAAATCTAGTCTTTATTTAGGTTGGTAAAATATCTCATTTTAGTGTCCTTTTGACTTTACCACAGCTTATCTGGTCCTACAAAAGCTATTAAGCTATTGGTAACATGGTTAACCAATTTGGATTTTGTTGTTAGAACATTACATAATCAAAATGTGTTGTTGACAACATAATGAAAATGGCTGTCTGTTAGCCTCAATAAATAGACAACATTTGCTGTAGTTTAACATGTTTTTGCATGTATAGATATTTTTTTTATTTGACATGACTTGAAAAAAACGCATGACTCGACATGACTTGCTCTTAGAATGTGCGACTTGGACTTGACTCTTTCTACTTGGGACTCGACTTGAGACTCAGACCTTGTGACTTGAGACTTGCTTGTGACTCGAATAACAATGATTTGGTCCCACGTCTGGTAAGCCATTACGGTGCCATCAACATCTACGAACAACAATAATGAAAGAAGAGAAATGGAGACAGACGGTGATGTAACGCCATTAACTAATAAGCCTCATGGGGAAGGTGTGTCCCGGTGTTGTGGCTGCTACTGTCAGTACACTCTGTACTCTAGGCGAGGGTTGCAATATTCCTTATTAAAAAGGTTCCAAGGGTTTTCATGAATCCCAATTGGAGGATTCCCAAAATCAGAAGTGAATAAACAGGGAAAGAATCCTTAAACTGGGAATCATTCAGCTGCAATTTCTGAAAGAAAAATAAAACAGGGAATATGGGGAAAGCTTTTCTGAAAAAAACAGGGAATTTGGGGAAAGTTTCCTGAATTTTGTAATCCTACCCCAGGGTGGCCTGCCTTCTTTCCCTAGCCTTGACCACCATCTCCACAGGACAATAGAGGTTCCAACTCAAACCCTCAATAGGCTAATGTGGTGTACCTTGATAAAGTCCACACAGATAAATAATCCGTGCCCAATAAAACCATGAGGAAATGTCACCACTGACAAGTTCAGGGCTCATGGATGATCAATTTAACCTTTAAGCATGAAGAAGACAGAGGAAAATATCCCAAAGCTGATGGATGAATTTGCTTCCTGGCTGTGAGCAGATTACATGGTTCATTTTGTCAAATGAAAGGAAGGTGTTGAAAGCGCTACACTCCTAAATCAGTTCCGGTTGTCACGATATTTGACCTTTTACTATTGTGTATTTCAAAATGAAATTGTAGCCATTTCAAAAATGCTCTTGAATACTTTCGTCTAGAAATAGTTACAATTGTTTATTGTTCAGGAACAGTGTGTGTTGGATTTGTCTAATCTCAAACTTTGACGATCGATGAATCTATGTTAACATGTGCGTTTACTTGGTCTCATCCTGTTTGGACAACAGGATGAGGTGTGACACTGAGCCATTAGAGTCTAAAATAATTCAATTCACAGCCACATACATGAGTGAAAAACACAAAGAAAACCACCACTGTATTGTCAGAAACAGCCCTCTGAGAATGACAATGCATATGAATGTCTGTCACGGTTGTTATGATAGACGGACCAAGGCACAGCATGATTCGACTTCCACATCTTTTATTAGTGAAACTTAAACAAAACAATATACAAACAATGACTGTGAAGTAACAGAGCGCACATCAGCACTCAACAAAACAATATCCCACAAATGCAGGTGGGAACAGGGACACCTTAAGTATGATCCCCAATTAGAGACAACAAATATCAGCTGCCTCTAATTGGGAACCATACAAAGTCCATACTAAATATCCCAGAAATGTTCCATATGCAAAAATTGACCGATTTTCTCATCTGAACTGTAACTTAGTAAAATCTTTAAATTGTTGCATGCTGCGTTTATATTTTTGTTCAGAATATATATATTTACATTTACATTTAAGTCATTTAGCAGACGCTCTTATCCAGAGCGACTTACAAATTGGTGCATTCACCTTATGACATCCAGTGGGACAGTCACTTAACAATAGTGCATCTAAAACTTAGGGGGGGTGGGGTGAGAGGGATTACTTATCCTATATATCCTATATATATATATATATATATATATATATATATATAAAACACAAATGTAATATTCTAACATGTATGATACAGTAGATACTAAATGGACAGATATAGCAACAATAAGGGCACAAATATAGAAGTAACATTATATATTTTAGTCTGCTCAATTGACCGTGCGATGAGAAGAAACGAATAGTAAGTCGCTTTGGATAAAAGCGTCTGCTAAATGGCATATATTATTATTATTATATTATTACTATATATCTACCACTTAAGTCCAGTGCTGAGGCCTTACAGGGGGCACGGCCCACTATCTAGTCATCATTCAGGGGGGTATGAGCCGCTAAGAAGCAATGTTACCTTGCCTGCACAAGTACCAATAGAAGTCCTGCTGTGTAAATATTCTCCAGTTATGTTATGACACACAGTGGTGGTGCGAGAAAGATACTGTTCAAACAATTCAAGATCATAGCAGTTCTCTCAGGGATGGAAGTCATGAAAGTGTGGTCTCAAAGATCTCAAAGTCAAATTGATCAGACAAAGGCTTGAACTTGAGATATTTTTGCTTATGCACCAAACGTGAAAGTAAATCCCATTATTGTCATACTGTTATTGAGTATAATGTTCGTGTAAACTACAGTAAAACAAAGCTCTTAAAGGGATGGTTCAGCTTTTGTAAGTCATGAAAAAAACAGAGCCACCCCTTTAAACGCTGGATGATGGCCTTTATGGTGGAGACAAACATGAAACAACCAATAACTGGACTTTCGTTTAATTGAGTGTAGATATAAATTATATAAATATATCAAAGCCTTGTTTGTAGTCATAGCCTATCTCTGTTTTTAGAGGGCAAACCTTTCTCCAGAGCTGTCGGCCACAAAGTACTACGCTGAGATTAATATATTTTTGTTGTGCAATTCTGTAAAGCTGTTATTAATTAAAAGGACTAACACAACTGTCTGGCTGACAGAGGAATGCCGCCCGTGGTTTCTATGGAGACCGTCCCTGAGAAAAAATTATCCGCGGGGACTAGTTGCTGTGCTGGGAACAGAAACACATAATCAATCTATGCTCCTCGATCTTATCCGATTCCCGAACCCTTGGAGTTGTCACCAGTGTAAAACCAATGAAGGCAAAAGTACAGAGTGGCAGTTGCACAATTGCCTGATGACTCAAACTGAATTATTCCGCTGCTCTTTGTTCACTACATACTTCAGTCTGAAACTGCCATTGTTGAAGTCATTTGTGGTGACATCAAAATAAGGGGTGTTGCACAAAACTTTCATAAGCAATTGGATCATCTCTAACCAATCAGAGTATCAAACCGAATGATGAATATTTAAAACGTTGCTTACCATTTTAGAAATCGTTGGGAAGGTACTCAGATCCAGACTCATTGTGGAAAAGAAACTGACGTCTGTGGGCATGGCATAGCGTTTGGCTGGAGCAAGGAATTTGGGTAGCCAGGCGAGTAGCACAGTACATTGAAACATATTTACCACTATGTGTTAAAACACAACATGAAAAGAATAAAGGCTTTTTAGTTTAGGCTACTACGCATATATTACAGCTATATATCTATCATCTATATAAGTATCAGATATGCTATCGGCTATGTACAGTGGCAAGAAAAAGTATGTGAACCCTTTAGAAATACCCAGATTTCTGCATAAATTAGTCATAAAATTTGATCTGATCTTCATCTAGGTCACAACAACAGACAAACACAGTCTACATAAACTAATAACACACAAACAATTATATGTTTTCATGTCTTTACTGAACACACCGTGTAAACATTCACAGTGCAGGGTGGGAAAAGTATGGATTTAATAACTGGTTGACACTCCTTTGGCAGCAATAACCTCAACCAAACGTTTTCTGTAGTTGCGGATCAGACCTGCACAACGGTCAGGAGGAATTTTGGACCATTCCTCTTCACAAACCTGTTTCAGTTCAGCAATATTCTTGGGATGTCTGGTGTGAACTGCTCTCTTGAGGTCATACCACAGCATCTCAATCGGGTTGAGGTCAGGACTCTGGGCCACTCCAGAAGGCGTATTTTCTTCTGTTGAAGCCATTCTGTTGTTACCTTCTGTGTTTTGGGTCATTGTCCTGTTGCATCACCCAACTTCTGTTGAACTTCAATTGGTGGACAGATAGACTAACATTCTCCTACAAAATGTATTGATAAACTTGGGAATTTATTTTTCCGTCAATGATAGCAAGCTGTCCAGGCCCTGAGGCAGCAAAGCAGCCCCAAACCATGATGCTCCATCCACCATACTTTACAGTTGGGATGAGGTTTTGATGTTGGTGTTCTGTGCCTTTTTTTCTCCACACATAGTGTTGTGTGTTCCTTCCAAAAACTCAACTGTAGTTTCATCTGTCCCAGAATATTTTGCCAGTTGCACTGTGGAACATCCAGGTGCACTTTTGCAAACTTCAGACGTGCAGCAATGGTTCTTTTGGACAGCAGTGGCTTCTTCCGTGGTGTCCCATTAACACCATTCTTGATTAGTGTTTTACGTATCGTAGACTCGTCAACAGAGATGTTAGCACGTTCCAGAGATTTCTGTAAGTCTTTATCTAACACTTTAGGATTCTTCTTAACCTCATTGAGCATTCTGCGCTGTTACCATGGACTGATGAACATCAAGGCTTTTAGAGATACTTTTGTAAGCCTTCAACAGCTTTGTGCAAGTCACAAATTCTTAATCTTAGGTCTTCTGAGATCTCTTTTGTTTGAGGCAGGATTCACATCAGGAAATGATTCTTGTGAATAGCAAGCTCAAATTTTGGGAGTGTTTTTTTTTAATAGGGCAAGGCAGCTCTAACCAACATTTCCAATCTCATCTCATTGATTGGACTCCAGGTTAGCTGACTCCTGACTCCAATTACCTTTTGGAGAAGTCATTAGCCTAGGGGTTCACATACTTTTTCCAACCTACACTGTGAATGTTTAAATTATGTATTCAATATAGACAAGACAAATATAATAATTTGCGTGTTATTAGTTTAAGCACACTGTGTTTGTCTATTGTTGTGACTTAGATAAAGATCAGATCAAATTCGATGACCAATTTATGCAGAAATCCTGGTAATTCCAAAAGGTTCACATACTTTTTCTTGTCACTGTATCTATAAAGACACTAAGGCTATATACCACTCTTTGAAGTCAGTTCAAACGGCCCTGAAGTGTAATGGTCACCACCAGTGGCACTTGTCTGTGCGCTAACCATCAACAACAAGACCCACACCACAGTGCCACACTCCCCTCCACTGCATGAGGTCTGGTCTGCCCCAAAGGCTATGTTGAATGTGTGTCACTGTGACTGACGAATGACAGAGGGGGACTGGGACACCACTGGCTGGCTTGAGAATCACCCTCATGGGCTGACTGGGATGAGATAACTTCTATTGTCCTTCTTTCAAGACTGCCGGAATATTTATTGTATAATACTGTAAGAGTTGTACTATACTGTATCTAATCAGGTTATTAAGATTGGGTATATATACCCAATGGTTGTTGAGAAATGTGAAGGAGGACCCATGCAGACAATAGAGAAAGGGGAGGATGAAGAAGAAGGATTAGAGAGATGGCAGGGAGTGGATCAGACTTAATGACTGTTATGTGAGAGAGGGAGAGGTTGAAGGCTGAGGCAGAAGCAGAGGCTGGATGAAATGAGAGGACTATCTCCGCCTCTGCTCTCCAAACAGTTGCTCCATGGAATCCCGACGGTGATAGGTCCAGCCCATAGCAGTGGGAAGACTGTCTGAGAAAGGGCCAGAATACCACTCTGTATCTCTGTGTATCTGTCTATGTCAGCAGCCAACTTGGGAGGGAAATTACGAAGGATTTGTGGTGTTCAGATTTGTACGGCTATCAATGGTCTGGTAAACAAAATATTGACCAGATGTCGAATAATTGGAAATAAGTCATTAAAAGACAAAAAAAATCAACTCAAATGCATTCAAGATTTTCTTGCTACGTGTTTTCCACAGCTGTTCCTCAAGTCAAAGGCTCCATCAAAGTCTTATGGATATCAGACATGCGCTCTGTCTGGCATGTGTGTGTTGCACTATATTCTCTTATAACACAGCTTTACTCAAATCGGAGCCTACTGCATTATTTGAACTTCAAATCACACACCTGTACCCTACTGTGTACTGATGGCACCTTCACTATTCTGAACACTGAACCTAAACCTCCTGGAACCTCCTAATTACACTAAAAGTGGAAGGAAGACACAATATTTATCAATATGACAATGCACCTACTGTGTTTAATCATCACATATTTGATGTTCAAAATTGGTAGCGTATAAACTAGTGTTCTTGAGGATGTTGCTTATGTCAGGTTAAATGAAGGGGTTTTCCTAGCTGGAGTCAGATTGAAGCAATGTAGGCTATGGCAAATGTGCACCATTCAAACAAGGTCATTGTAACACTGTAATATTTGTTGCTTCCTAGGCCTGCAACAATGTAACATTCTCATGGCCATGGGATCCTATTGTACTTCCATGTATCCCTTTATCTTTTGTATGTCATTGATAAGTAGTCAGCCATAATGACATGGGGATAAAACACCAGTCATGTTTCCTAGAACATCTGTCTGATTAGCCTACACTAAAGCAACCGCATCAGCTCTCAGCCATATTGGAACAGCCCATTTCGGGAGAAAATGAACGCCTGCCCTCGCTTCTACACGTGCACGCCCACCCGGGAGAAAATGAACGCTTGCCCTGGCTCCTACACATGCACGCCCACCGCTCACACAATTAGAGCAGGCACGGCCCTCTGGTACGGTAATCTAGCGCTCCCTACTATTTCCATAAAGCGCGACATGCACTCCGTAGCACTATGGCATCCAGGAACCCCATATACGGCGCGCTATTATTCAGGAACATGCATTACACATTGCCATATTGATCCCCGAAAAATACAAACATCACTGAGAGCCTAAATCGATAGACAATTACCCACAGTATTTTTGGTTGCCCATTCAAATCCCCGGTAGTTACACATTGGGACATATTATCGAGAGTGGTTATTTAGGGCAAATGTTGTATTTCCCTTGACTCCCCAGCTGTTGCTAGATGATATCCCTTACATGGACTGCCGATTGACCACGCGGCTTTGCCCTAGCCTAGATATAGGTCAAATGTCTTTCAAAGCACAGGCACACAGGGAGGCTATTTAAAAAAGCCGATTTTACAATCAAACTATTCACACAGCCTAATACCATCCTTTCTTCACTGTTTTCAAAAAATACATCCCACAGTGCACTCCCCAAAAAGGCCGACAGTGCAATTAGCTAGAGTACATATTTGTCCTCCTTTTGCGGGTGTGACAAAAAGGGTGAAAAGCGTTCAAATTGAGCACGCCCGAAATGATCTGTGCCTGAGTGCATACAATAGCATATGCAATACATGCAGTTAAAGTCAAAAGGCTACTTACTCCATGTTTCACCACCGGCCCGTTTCACCAGCGTTTCACTCAGCTGTATTCGACTGAAAGGTGTATTTTGCCTTTATTATCAACAGGAGTAGCTCGTCTTTCTCAGTAGCCCACTACCATCAATTTCGGTCTACGGACCCCCTCCCCTTCAATCAGAGCGGTGATGTCGAGAAATCTGCTATGTCCCTCCCCTGTAGTTGGCTTTGATGGGGAGCAACCCGCAGATTTGGCAAGACACAACCCTTTAAATCAATGGCCCAAATAATTATTCGCCTTTGTTAATGCGTTCACAATAACTTCTATACATTTCACAACGCTTCTCCCACCATTCCCTGTTTTATGAGGATGTCTTTTGTTCCGCGTTTGAGCTCATACGCCGCAATGTTGAATCGTTTGTTCGCAGCGCGCTCGACTGAGGTGAGGAGATACGCCCCCACATGGATCGAAAAAAATACTGTGTAGGCATAGAATCGATATAGCTCCACTTTAATTCTCGCACATCAATTAATTTATTTAGGAGATGAAAACTGTTAAACATGACACAATGTTAAACATAGGCTACCTTATGCAACCTATGATGTACAGCGCATTCGGAAATGTTTAGACCCCTTGACTTTTTCCCTCATCAATCTACAACACAGTACCCCATAATGACAAAGCAAAAACAGGTTTTTAGAAATGTCACATCTACATAAGTATTCAGACCCTTTACTCAGTACTTTGTTGAAGCACTCTTGGCAGCGATTACAGCCTAGAGTCTTCTTGGGTATGATGCTACAAGCTTGGCACACCTGTATTTGGGGGAATTTCTCCCATTCTTCTCTGTAGATCCTCTCAAGCTCTGTCAGGTTGTATGAGGAGCGTCGCTGCACAGCGATTTTCAAGTCTCTCCAGAGATGTTCGATCGGGTTCAAGTCAGGGGCGTTGTCTTGGCTGTGTTTAGGGTCGTGGTCATGTTGGAAGGCGAACCTTCACTCCAGTCGGAGGTCCTGAGTGCTCTGGGACAGGTTTACATCAAGGATCTCTGTACTTTGCTCCTTTCATCTTTTCCTCGATCTTGAGTAGTCTCCCAGTCCCTGCAGCTGAAAAACATCCCCACAGCATGATGATGCCACCACCATGATTCACTGTAGGGATGGTGCCAGGTTTCCTCCAAACGTGACCCTTAGCATTCAGGCCCAAGAGTTCAATCTTGGTTTCAACAGACCAGAGAATCTTGTTTCTCATGGTCTGAGATTCCTTTAGGTGCCTTTTGGCAAACTCCAAATCGGGCTGTCATGTTCCTTTTACTGAGGAGTGACTTCCGTCTGGCCACTCTACCGTAAAGGCCTGATTGGAGTGTTGCAGATATGGTTGTCCTACTGGAAGGTTCTCCCAACTCCACAGAGGAACTCTGGAGCTCTGTCAGAGTGACCATCGGGTTCTTGGTCACCTTCCTGACCAAGGCCCTTCTCCCCCTATTGCTCAGTTTGGCCAGGAGGCCAGCTCTAAGAAGAGTCTTGGTGGTTCCAAACTTCTTCCATTTAAGAACGATCGAGGCCACTGTGTTCTTGGGGACCTTCAATGCTGCAGAATATTTTTTGTACCCTTCCCTAAATCTGTGCCTCGACACAATCCTGTCTTGGAGCTCTATGGACAGTTCCTTCAACCTCGTGGCTTGGTTTTTGCTCTGATATGCACTGTCAAACGTGGGACCTTATATAGACAGGTGTGTGCCTTTCCAAATCATGTCCAATCAATTGAATTTACCACAGGTGGACTCCAATCAAGCTGTAGAAACATCTCAAGAATGATCAAAGGGTCTGAATACTTATGTAAATAAGGTATATATACATATATATATATTTTTTTACAAATACATTTTCCAAAAAATTCTAAACCTGTTTTCGCTTTGTCATTGTGGGTTATTGTTGTGTAGATCGATGAGGAATATGTTTTATTTAATCCACTTTAGAATAAGGCTGTAATTTAACAAATTGTGGAAAAGGGGTTGGGTCTGAATACTTTCCGAATGCACTGTATCCTAGTCTATCTCACCTGTTAGCCTACACTACAGCATTTAAAGTTGTCTAGGCCCTATCATCAAAGTATGGAATGGTACCATCATTGAGATAGCTATTCATTTTTAAACTTTGTCCCATAGTGTGAAATACACTTAAAAATAAAGTTTTATTTTATAGTGCATTATATATATATATTTTACCTTTATTTAACTAGGCAACTCAGTTAAGAACAAATTATTATTTTCAATGACGGCCTAGGAACAATGGGTTAACTGACTTGTTCAGGGGCAGAACGACAGATTTTGAACTTGTCAGCTTGGGGATTCGATCTTGCAACCTTTCAGTTACTAGTCCAATGCTCTAACCATTAGACTACCTGCCGCGTTAAGCCAGAACTACATTACCACGAGGCCTTAGTCAACCTGCACTGTTAACAGATGATCATTTCCATACTTGCAAATGAGTTGCTTCAGAGGACATTGACATTTATTTCTCTCTCTAAGCTAACAATCACGGGGGAACCATAAATACAGTCAAATTGTTGCTGGGTTAAAACAGACGACACTTTGTACAAAGACAGTGTTACCTCCAGACAAGAAGTTCCCAAATGTTGTTAGACAAGAGGTTCCCAAACATTGTTCCATCAACTTCCATGGACCACTGGTGATCTGCCAGGTGCAAGGGTTTAAGTGGTTTGTGTGATGGCTTTCAACTACTTTCATTGCAATTATATATTATTGAAACTAAAGTCTCTTAAAGGGGCAATCTGCAGTTGCTAAATCCATTTTTGGACTTTAGATGTCATGCTTTGTACCCATTGATTCTTGAAGAATATAACAACTGTCATGCCCAATCAGAACCCAAAATATAAGCTTGTAAACAAAGTAAATGTAAACAAACACTATATAGCCTCAAAGCATGGTTAAAACTATCATATTGATATCGTGGATAGTCAGTCCTTGCATTATCCATAGCTCTGTCTTTGAATTTGAGAGTGGTTTTATTTGTCCTGCCCCGCCCCTCAGCTTTTTACTGAAACGGGCAGGGAAGACACTTTGTTATTGTTTCAACTTCTGATTGCCGCTTTAATATGACCATTGCTCTCTTATGCCAGCGCCCACTTTCAGGCCTACCAGTGCTATTGTTTATGGTGTGACACTTTGTGACTCTGATTTCAGTGATTGATGAATTGATAACTGGACGCCATACTATGTGTGTCCAGTAGCATAAATAGGTCACTTAGGTCATAGGCCTACGTGTGGAAAGGGATAGTGCACTCAAAAAAGTTATTTTAATATTTTGTTCATTGGCTCACTGTTAACTGATAGTTTAATCGTTTTTGAGTGAACTATCACTCTTTCAAACATCAATACAAATATATTTGGAGGGGGCGGAATTAAGCATCTCAAATTATTGGTGTAATAATGATTCATCAATGTTGATAATATGATGTTAAAGTCATATTAGTAATTCAACATTTCTATGTAAATTCTCTTAAAAGTCAGCTAATGAGAAATGGTTGTATGTTTTACATATATATGTGTAAACTCAACAAAACTCAATTAAATACAATTAAATATATTTACTCTAGTTCAATTATGACCTGCATCATTCACTTTATTTCATTGGCCTGGAAATAAGTAAAATAAATACTTGTTTAACTCAGCTTCATTATTTTCAGACATGATGTGCATCATAACACACAATGAGGTTACACTGGTTCTTATATTAAAGGCTCCTACAGGGATGGATTCTCCTCGTGGCTCTAATGCAATACTGTGTTGCAGTGACCATCAATCAACCAAGACACTCCATTTAGTGGATGAAACCGCCACCTACTGGAGATTTGTAGCACAATCTTAACAGGGTCTCCTGCAGAGTTGTATGGCGTGCACATTTTTGTTCCACCCCAACTCTAAATCACCCACTTCTAGTAATTAGCTGCTCGTTAGGGCCTTGATTTGCTGAATCAGGTGTTTTACTGCAGGGATGGAACAAAAGCCTGCATACTGTAGCTTTTCAGGAGTAGGGTTGGCCTATTGGGCGGCGCACAATTGGCCCAGCGTCGTCCGGGTTAGGGGAGGGTTTGGCCGGGGTAGGCAGTCATTGTAAAATAATAATTTGTTCTTAAATGACTTGTCTCAAAAAAAATGGGGGAAAAATGGATACACAGTGAATATATTGATCAAACCATTTTGCCTGTAGTTGGCGTAAGAGCCCAACTCCCGTGGAAACATCTGCGCAGACTTGCACAGACACAGACTTCAAATTATTTTTACCCAAGCATGACGCACAAATAGGAGAATGCACTTGCTTTGGAGGGAAAAATGTCAAAATGTGTCAAATTGAAGGATTACGTCAGAGAATTAGTTATTGGTAAAAGACTTCAAAGACCATCCAAAGCGTTACTATATAAAATCAGATCATTTTTACCCAGCACTGTTGTAAAGCACGAATAGCCATTGTTATTCAGTCTGCAGTGTTCCTATAGTTAAATCTTTCCAAATATTTACACCTATCAACAATCACATGGATTCCATTCCCCCAGTAACCTGATCTGTTGCTGTAATGCAGCTCTTTGCTGTGAGTATAGCCATGTCTACTGTCTACTGCCTGCTGCATGCTGCATCTATCCCCACCACCACCAATGATCCCATCAAGGGATGGGACAAAAAACGGTTTGACTGGCTTGCTGCTGGCTGGCTGCTGGCTTGCTGCTGGCTGGCTGCTGGCTTGCTCCTGGCTTGCTGCTGGCTGGCTGCTGGCTGGCTCCTGGCTGGCTGCTGGCTGGCTGCTGGCTGGCTCCTGGCTGGCTGCTGGCTTGCTGCTGGCTGGCTGCTGGCTTGCTCCTGGCTTGCTGCTGGCTGGCTGCTGGCTGGCTCCTGGCTGGCTGCTGGCTGGCTGTTGGCTGGCTGCTGGCTTGCTCCTGGCTTGCTGCTGGCTGGCTGCTGGCTTGCTGCTGGCTGGCTGCTGGCTTGCTACTGGCTTGCTGCTGGCTGGCTGCTGGCTGGCTCCTGGCTTGCTGCTGGCTGGCTGCTGGCTGGCTCCTGGCTTGCTGCTGGCTGGCTGCTGGCTGGCTGCTGGCTGGCTCCTGGCTGGCTGCTGGCTTGCTGCTGGCTGGCTGCTGGCTTGCTCCTGGCTTGCTGCTGGCTGGCTGGCTGCTGGCTGGCTCCTGGCTGGCTCCTGGCTGGCTGCTGGCTGGCTGCTGGCTGGCTCCTGGCTGGCTCCTGGCTTGCTGCTGACTAGTACAATGCCTAATGCCCCCCCTCCCTATTTGGGAAACATGTGTTTACTTTGCCAAAGCAAATGACATAAACAATTAACAAAAGTGAGAAGACACAAAACAACATCAACAAAAAACGATTAGAAATGAACAGTAAACATTGCACTGACAAAATTACAAAAAATATGAAGACATTTCAAATGTTATATTATCAGCTACAGTATGTACAGTTTTTTTTAGCAATGTGCAAATAGTTGTAGAACAAATAGTAGGGGAACATAAATAAACAGGTACATATTGGTGGTATTTACAGTTTTGTTTGTTCTCCACTGGTTGCCCTTTTCTCATGGCAACGGGAAGCACAGGCGCTAGCTGCCCAGTGACACGAGCACACCAGACAAGATAAGAATTACTTCTATGCTCTCTTTGAGGCAAGTAACACTAAAACATGCATGAGTGCATCAGCTGTTCCAGATGACTGTGTGATCACGCTCTCCGTAGCCGATGTGAGTAAGACCTTTAAACAGGTCAACATTCACAAGGCCGCAGGGCCAGACGGATTACCAGGACATGTACTCCAACTGGCAAGTGTCTTCACTGACATTTTCAACATGTCCCAGACTGAGTCTGTAATACCAACATGTTTCAAGCAAACCACCATAGTCCCTATGCCCAATAACACTAAGTTAACCTGCCTAAATGACTACCGACCCGTAGCACTTACATCTGTAGCCATGAAGTGCTTTGAAAGGCTGGTCATGGCTCAAATCAAATCAAATTTATTTATATAGCCCTTCGTACATCAGCTGATATCTCAAAGTGCTGTACAGCCTTACAACCCAGCCTAAAACCCCAAACAGCAAGCAATGCAGGTGTAGAAGCACGGTGGCTAGGAAGAACTCCCTAGAAAGGCCTAAACCTAGGAAGAAACCTAGAGAGGAACCAGGCTATGTGGGGTGGCCAGTCCTCTTCTGGCTGTGCCAGGTGGAGATTATAACAGAACATGGCCAAGATGTTCAAATGTTCATAAATGACCAGCATGGTCCAATAATAATAAGGCAGAACAGTTTAAACTGGAGCAGCAGCATGGCCAGGTGGACTGGGAACAGCAAGGAGTCATCATGTCAGGTAGTCCTGGAGTATGGTCCTAGGGCTCAGGTCAGTTGAAACTGGAGCAGCAGCACGGCCAGGTGGACTGGGGACAGCAAGGAGTCATCATGTCAGGTAGTCCTGGGGCATGGTCCTAGGGCTCAGGTCCTCCGAGAGAGAGAAAGAAAGAGAGAAGGAGAGAATTAGAGAACGCACATTTAGATTCACACAGGACACTGAATAGGACAGGAGAAGTACTCCAGATATAACAAACTGACCCTAGCCCCCCGACACATAAACTACTGCAGCATAAATACTGGAGGCTGAGACAGGAGGGGTCAGGAGACACTGTGGCCCCATCTGAGGACACCCTCGGACAGGGCCAAACAGGAAGGATATAACCCCACCCACTTTGCCAAAGCACAGCCCCCACACCACTAGAGGGATATCTTCAATCTTTTAAAGTAGAACGTTTGCAGCCATTGTCATGGAATTATCAGAATTTGTTGGTAACATTTGTAAGATGTTTAATATTCATCAAATGTGTGTAAGTTACTTCTCATAAGAATGTATTTTGTTGTACTATAGTGGTGGCCATTGGCATTTATCTGTTCTATGTCAGGACTAAGTTGCATGGGCCGCTGAGAGGCGAGAGGTCAAAGTGTCATCATGTGTAAACATATCTTTTACTCCCTACCTTTCCCAGTGGGGAAAGGAGGGTTTGCAGTGTCTGGAATCATTCTATGCTCCCTCTTATGTTGTTTCTATCTTAACCTATAGCCTCACCCCCTCTCCGTGAGTTTGTCCAGGAGTTTGTATTTTGAGTGGGTTGTATATAAATGACAATTTGATATATGCCTGTTGATATGGAGGAATTGGTTTATGGTTCTGGGGTTTGGGAAAGGAGACAAAGCTGAACGATGAATTATGTCTATGCTGTCTGACTATGTGTGTCTTTGCTATTAAAAGGAACTCAGTTGCATTGTAAGGGGGCTCTCAGAAGATCCACTGGGAGACACTGAATTTATCTGAGAGTCACAGGATTGTGATAAGAGCTCATATAATTAAATATGGACTTTTATAACTAACTCTGACCTGTGTGTGGTTTTCTCCCATGATTTGGTAAATAGAGGAAATTTCCACGACAATTGGCGACGAGGCGGGGATATGAATCTTCACTCGGTGACCGTTCCTACGATCTAGGTCAATAAATCGTGCACGAGGGATCCCCTAAACTTGGGATCTCAGGGAGAACCACACTTCGGGAACGAAGCAGATGGACCAACCTTTGATCTAAGAGGAAGCGAGCCGAGGGGATACCACATCTCGAACTGAGTTTTTTTTAAAGAAAAAGGTGAGCGAACCACACGCAAATTTGAAGTCGAGTTTTTTAATTATGCCTGTTACGTATACTCTGAGCGTGAATTCCTTTGTAAGGAAGGCACCTTGGCGGCGTAAGCAGGGCCGAGTCAGAGGAGAGTAATCTGGGGGTTTAGTGGACTCAAAAGATACTCTGCACTGTCTGGTTGCCAGTGACCAAGAGCCCTCCTCACACTGAATTGATCACAGTGGGGATTTGGTGAGGTCTGTCGGGTTGATGGGCCAGGGGGTCTGTGTGTTCTAGGTGAAACACGGCCCTATTGGAAGAAGGACCTCATTCTGTGCGTCTGTGTGATTTGTCTAAGTGACCCTCAGATGTGGTGAATTCCAATTATTTTAAATGTGCTAGCCAGGTATGCTTTAGGATTACTCTGTGTGAGTATGTAATAGTTGTCGGACCGTTCTGTGTGAGCGGGATAGGACTACTCTGTGTGAGTAGCGGGGATAGGGTGTACTCTGTGTGGGCAAACCTTTTGATGTCATGTGTGGACGTCCGAAAAAGTACTATGTGAAAATCTGAACAAATTCTGTGTGAGTAAGTTTTATATGGATTCTGTGAATTATTTGAAATAATGATAAATGGTATGTGTGTATAAAGTAATGCCGAGAATGATTAGATACAATTTAAACCACCCATTCATAGATGTATGTAGGTTTTGAGTTGATATCTTAAATGGATAATTTGATAAAGATGAAGTTTTTAAGCACTATTAAAATAATATACAAAATCTGGGAAACTGAGCTCTAGAAACTGATTAGAGTGTGTCCACTTTTGGTTATCTTACCCTAACGATGTAACTATAAAACGCATATTGGATTATCTCCGTCTGGGTGAAACATGTTAAATTAAACTGCCCTTAAGGTCTGAACATGTTATAATTTTTCTTCCCAGTATGAGAGAAGTTGCGGGATTTATTGAATAAACTGTTTTCCATAAAGTTAAAGAGAATTCGAGGGATGCTCGATGTAATTTATAATGTCGTACAAAGCCTAAGGTTTTCCATCAAACTAATAAGCATTGCGTGATTAATGTGATGTAGTAAAGTAATTGAAATACGTTGCATAAAGTAAACATAATCTAATTTTACTGTTTCCTAGTCATTAACTGTCGATTTTATTCTTTGATTGCTAATATGTGTAATTTGGAATTTGAGAATCATAGCTGGAATTTGAGAATCATAGCTGGAATTTGAGAATCATAGCTGGAGTAACGTTTGTACTGTTAAAATTGGGCTACTATTCTTCTGGGAATTACCAGAACCACTAATTATAGCATCAGTGGTTCAGTGGTAGAATTCTCGCCTGCCACGCGGGAGGCTTGAGTTCCATTCCCAGTCATGGCGCTGGCTGAATTCAGAGTTTTTGATTGAAAATAATCTATTTGTATGTTTTGCCTGGAAAGTTATGGTCGCTAGTGTTTGTATAAGAGATAAATTGAACGTTTTCAATAGATTGTTTAGGTTAAATTGATAGGCTAATTAAATTAAAAATAATAACGAAGTGAATTCTGATGAAAGACGATGTCTGTTCACTAAATGGTCTGCTGGAATAATGTATTGAGAATTGGGTCGTATTTAAATTACTGTATCAATAGAGAAGACAGAAGAGGAAGTTATAAAGTTGGGTTTTAATCTTACGATAGAGGTAAGGGAAAAACGTTGAAATGAGAGGGGTTATATTTTTGCCCACTGGGGGAAAAAGAAGTAGGAAAGTTTAGTTGAAAGTATGGAAGAGAGTTAGTTGTTATGTTGGCTACTAATTGTCAGGGAAAGTTGCTGGAGGCAGGTAAATTGTTGTAGAATAACGTAAATTTGCGTTATTAGTTTGAATATACAATAACCTTACTCTAATTGTTTTGACCGTTGTTCAGGTACATTTTTTTTCTGTATTTCTAGCAACTGATTCGCTAGGTGGGCATCATAGATTTGTGGCGTTTATATTTACTGTATTAGGCTATGAGAATTGGGAGACTGGATGTCTGAATCATAAAACATCGTAAGGATAGATTCTGAGGATTATTGATTCTTGGTTTGATTGTTAAGTAACACCAGTTAATTTGAGCAGGAAAATTCATGTAGTCTAACGTTATAGCATGTTTCCATTATATGGAACAATGTCAGGTCATTAAAGAGGGTTGCTGGATTGAATAGTACGCCAACCTGTTGACAGAAGACTGAATGGGTATGAATGTTGAAAAGCAAGCTTGGGCCAAACTAGTAAACTAGTATGTTAAGTGGGGGAGTATCATAGATTTTAATTATAGTGTTGTTACCGCAATAGTCAAAACAATTTCATATGTTTTGGGAAATTAGCTAGGTTGAATTATGTATTTGAGTTCCTTTATAATTTGCTTTTTAAAAGAGAGGTTGGAATCAAGTATGATGCCTTGGCACTTAAAATCAGATACCACCAGGAGCTTTTTAGTAGTAGTTGTTTTTGAGGAACATGCAGACTGTGTTTTATTTTATTGAGATGTACACATGAGTCTCTGAGCAATTTTGTCATTTGAATTATTATAGTAGTGAGTTCTTGTGTAGTTTGTTATTTGCATGAATTTATCAATGTATCATCTGCATACATTGGAATTTCAGACCCTGTACAGACTAAAGGAAGATCATTAATGGACGTGCTGAACAGTATTGACCTTTGTGGATATCAGTGGGGGAAAAAATAAGTTTATTTGTATTTTTACGATGGTGAGACAGCACCGACTTTTGAAGGATTTTAGATTTGTTTAAAAAAAATCAGGATGGGTTTTTACTCAATTTATATCGACAGATTGAAATTATTAGGTTGCTGATTAAGAGTTTTTTTTAGGAGTTGATTTAACTTAATTAAACATTGTATCATACATATACATTGATTTGATTAAAACTTCTGATTAATGATTTGAGGTACAGTGGAATTATCGTTAGGTTTGGTTTATAGTTTCACGTTTGAGTTTCTGAATCGATGTAGTGTAAATGAATAACAAGTGTTTTTGTGTTTTCTCCGGGAAAATGGATATTTCACTGTCTCTCTCTGGAATGTGTCCAGGGACGATACTCTTGGGGAGAGTGAGTGAAGGGAGGCCATAAACTACCACATTGAAGGGGGACGGGAAGTTTTTTGTTGTAGTGCAAAGGTATTATAGGGGCACTTTTATTTTATTTTCTGACTTTTCATTACACGCGCAAATCATTTTGATAAAGGAATGTTCTGGGAACATGGAAATACGAAAATGTTTGGAAGTAGTTGATTATTGTTTGCAAATTGTTTCATATAGTGCAAAACACTGCTTTGGAGAGTTTCGTATAACCTATGACCTTCTGATGACTTTCCGTTGTGGCTTGATCACCCGCATTGGAAAGCCATTTGGATAATGACATTATGGTCATTTGTAATACTGCTTTCAAATTAATTTGTGTAATTGGTAAATATGTTTCTTATCCATATGTGTAATTTGGACCAGTGTGAAGAGGGAGTAGGGCATTGCTTTTAACTAAGGGTATGCTGCTTTAAGTCTATTTTCCTATGACCATAGGGGTTAAATCATTTTTATTTGTGGAGTTTTTTTTCAGTTTAGTGATTTAATTTGATTAGGTTAGCTGAAAATTTGTTTTTACATTACTCTCATACGGAGAGATGTGTGTAAAACATGGGGGAGGATTCAGTTTTTTGAGGGTTTGAATTGAAGTTATACAATTCAAGTGATATGTGAATGAGTTTATTGTATTGTTGAGTGTATTGTATTGTTGTGTTTGTTTTGTTCTATTCCCGAGAGATATAGGTCTAATTTCTTGATCCTTGGCTCTACGATGGAGTTGACAGTGAGATGGGGAGTATAAACCAATTTGAAAGAATAGTTTCAATAGAATGTTTTGATATTCTCGGTGAAATATGTTTAGATATGTGTGTTAAGAATAATTGGTAAAAGTAATAATTTATCATGTAGTTAATGAACTGAACTAAACTGTTGTTTTGATCTTTTCTTTCGAGGTTATCATGAAAAGTGACATCAGACGGTATCTTAATGCATGGAAGAGATCATTTGGACCGAATGGTGTGTGTACCTCAAAAACCCCCTCTAACTGGCTGAAGAAGAGATACAAAGGCATTGAAGGAGGCTTTCCAAACCACTTCTACCGAGAGAAAAGAACCAAGCCAGAAATTGGTGTACAGTATCAGATCTAAGCTATCAACTGCTTTTCTTTCATGGTTCTGTCATACTGTGATGAGTCCACTTGGAGTGATCATGGAGAAAGATCTGTTCTCACATTTTCTTGTGATGCTGGTATATTGGTTGACGAATGGACAAGACATGTGTGGTAAACATGAGACATTGAAATTGGGACGTTATCATGGGCCGTCCACTTTGAACTGTAAAGCTATCTGAAGAAAAACGAAGATGCCAGAAGATGCCGTGCCTGTGTAAGGGGGGTTTAATCCAACTGTGCCATTAAAATTGTTTATACTTTTGTGGTATCAGATTGATTGAAGAGGTCTACACCATGTAAATTGTAGTAATTTAGATTAAGAATGCATTGAGATACTGATCTGTATTAAAATCATGATTAAAAAAGTTAGTAGTAGAATTATGGGATAATTATACTGTATGTAAATCTGCTAATATTGATGTGTGTTAAATTGAGGTTTTTACCCTCAGTGATAATGACCCATTTGAATCACTGAAGAATGTTGGATAAATAGTTGGGTTGTTACTTATGATTTGGAATATGAATAATTTCACTGCCCTATTCTCTATTCCTGAGTATATTTCTGAGCATGAGGACTTAGAGGGATGTCTGTCCTATATATTGTGAGGAGGCCTGTGTTTAGACACTGTTTCTCATGTAACTTAAAGAGCATAAATATGTTATGTTTTTATTTTCCTTAAATTGATTATTCTGTGTTATTAAAACATGTGCAAGTTTGTCTTGTAGAATAAGGGTTGTAATCTTAGTTTCAGAAGGGAGAAAGCTTACATATAAGCTAAGGTATTTGACATTAAGGGGATTTGAATTTTTAAATATTGAGTGTGTAATTAATATTCTGATTCTTCAAAATGGAATTTTATAACTAACTCTGACGTGTGTGTGTGGTTTGCTCCCATGATTTGGTAAATAGAGGACATTTCCACGACACCATCCACTTCCTTATGTCTGAAACACATCCGCATAGCAGTGAAAGTTAACATTATGTTTTCGAATGACATCCCCAAGAGGTAAAATATATAGTGAAAACAATAGTGGTCCTAAAACGGATCCTTGAGGAACACCGAAATTTACAGTTGATTTGTCAGAGGACAAACCATTCACAGAGACAAACTGATATCTTTCCGACAGATAACATCTAAACCAGGCCAGAACTTGTCAGTGTAGACCAATTTGGGTTTCCAATCTCTCCAAAAGAATGTGGTGATCAATGGTATCAAAAGCAGCACTAAGGTCTAGGAGCACGAGGACAGATGCAGAGCCTTGGTACGATGCCATTAAAATGTCATTTACCACCTTCACAAGTGCTGTCTCAGTGCTATGATGGGGTCTAAAACCAGACTGAAGCATTTCGTATACATTGTTTGTCTTCAGGAAGGCAGTGAGTTGCTGCGCAACAGCCTTTTCTAAAATATTTGAGAGGAAAGGAAGATTCGATATAGGCCTATTGTTTTTTATATTTTCTGGGTCAAGGTTTGGCTTTTTCAAGAGAGGCTTTATTACTGCCACTTTTAGTGAGTTTGGTACACATCCGGTGGATAGAGAGCTGTTTATTATGTTCAACATAGGAGGGCCAAGCACAGGAAGCAGCTCTTTCAGTAGTTTAGTTGGAATAGGGTCCAGTATGCAGCTTGAAGTTTTAGAGGCCATGATTATTTTCATCATTGTGTCAAGAGATATAGTACTAAAACACTTGAGCGTCTCTCTTGATCCTAGGTCCTGGCAGAGTTGTGCAGACTCAGGACAACTGAGCTTTGAAGAAATACGCAGATTTAAAGAGGAGTCCGTAATTTGCTAATCTTTTCCACAAAGAAGTTCATGAATTTATCATTGCTAAAGTGAAAGCCATCCTCTCTTGGGGAATGCTGCTTTTTAGTTAGCTTTGCGACAGTTCCTATTTTCCTCAATTAAGTTAGAAAAATCACCATCACCACCATTATCCCAGAAACCCTAGACCCACTCCAATTTGCATAACGTCCCAAAAGATCCACAGATGATGCAATCTCTATTGCACATAACACTGCCCTTTCCTACCTATCCAAAATGAACACCTATGTGAGAATGCTATTCATTGACTACAGCTCAGTGTTCAACACCATAGTGCCCTCAAAACTCACTAAGCTAGTGACCCTGGGACTAAACACCTGGCTCTTAAACTGGATCCTGAACTTCCTGACGGGCCACCCCCATGTGGTAAGGGTAGGTAACAACACATCCGCCACACTGATCCTCAACACTGGGGCCCCTCAGAGTTGCATACTCAGCCCCCTCCTTTAATCACTGTTCACTCACGGCTGCATGGCCAGGCACGACTCCAACACCATTATCAATTTTGCCGATGATACAACGGTAGTAGGCCTGATCACCAACAACGATGAGACAGCCTATAGGGAGGAGGTCAGAGACCTGGCCATGTTGTTCCAGGACAACAACCTCTCCCTCTACGTGATCAAGACCAAGGAGATGATTGTGGACTACAGGAAAAGGAGGACCTAGCACACTCCCATTCTCATCGACGGGGCTGTAGTGGAGCAGGTTGAGAGCTTCAAGTTCCTTGGAGTCCACATCACCAACAAACTTTCATGGTCCAAACACACTAAGACAGTTGTGAAGAGGTCATGACAAAGCCTATTCTCCATCAGGAGACTGAAAAGGTTTGACATGGGTCCTCAGATCCTCAAAAGGTTCTACAGCTGCACCATCGAGAGCATCCTGACTGGTTGCATCACTGCCTTGTATGGCAACTGCTCAGCCTCTGACCGCAAGGCACTACAAAGGGTAATACGTATGGCCCCATACATCACTGGGGCCAAGCATCCTGCCATCCAATACCTATAAATCAGGTGGTGTCAGAGGAAGGCCTTAAAAATTGTCAAATACTCCAGCCACCCTAGTCATAGACTGTTGTCTCTGCTCCCGCATGACAAGCGGTACCGGAGTGCCAATTCGAGGTCAAATAGGCTTCATTTAGGGATAGGCGTCCCGTTAACCTGTGTAGTGTAAGGGGCAGTATTTTGACGTTTGGATGAAAAATGTACCCAAATGAAACTGCCTATTGCTCGGGCCCAGAAGCTATAATATGCATATGATTGTCATATTAGGATAGAAACCACTCTGAAGTTTCCAAAACTGTCAAAATATTGTCTGTGAGTATAACAGAACTGATATTGCAGGCGAAAACCTGAGAAAAATCCAAAGAGGAAGTGCCTTCTATTTTGAAAGCTCCCTGTTCAATTGCATGCATTCCCTCCATTTAAAGGGACATCAACCAGATTATTTTCCCTATGGCTTCCACATGGTGTGAACAGTCTTTAGACTTAGTTTCAGACTTTTATTCTGAAAAGTGAGCATGAACGATCACATCGCGTCAGTGGATGGCTGGGTGCCAGCAGAGTTTTGCATGCGCCAACAGTTTAGAGCAGACATTTTCTCTCTCTCTCCTATTGAAAAAGCTACGGTCCGGTTGAAATATTATCAATTATTTATTGTAAAAACAACCTGAGGATTGATGATAAAAAAACGTTTGAAATGTTTCTACGAACTTTATGGATACTACTTGGAATTTTCGTCTGCCCCGTTGTGACCACTCGAGCCTGTGGATTACTGAACATAATGCGCCAAACAAATGGAGGTATTTTGGATATTAAAATAATCTTTATGGAACAAAAGGAACATTTATTGTGTAACTGAGAGTCTCGTGAGTGCAAACATCCGAAGATCATCAAAGGTAAGCGATTCAATTTTATTGCTTTTCTGACTTTCGTGACCAATCTACTTTGCTGCTAGCTGTTTGTAATGTTTTGTCTGCTGAGAGAGATGTCCTTACATAAACGCTTTGTTTGCTTTCGCCGTAAAGCTTTTTTGAAATCTGACACGCCAGGTGGATTAACAACAAGCTAAGCTGTGTTTTGCTATATTGCACTTGTGATTTCATGAAAATTTAATATTTTTAGTAATTTAATTTGAATTTGGTGCATGACAAAGCGGATGCAATTCAGCGGATGTTGACGAAAATGATCCCGCTAACGGGATGGGTGCGCCAAGAAGTTAACGGGACAGTTGTAAATTATGCAGCGCCTTATGTCAACATCGCAGATTTTAGAGAAACATCAAATGTCGGCACATATAAGTGTCTTATATCGGCTGAAAGCTTAAATTCTTGTTAATATAACTACACTGTCCAATTTACAGTAGCTAATAATAAATTCACCTCTGAAGGTGAAATGTGTACTTACTTTCTGACATCTAGCTCTAATTTATCATCCAAAGGGTCCCAGAAATAACATGAAGTGTTGTTTTGTAAGATAAAATCATTTTTCATATCCTAAAAAGGTCCATATAGCATGCACTATCGATTTTGTATTTCCACAATTTGCAAAGAAAGGAATGAAAATCTAACTCTAAACGTTGTTTCAACCGGTCAATTCACATTCATATGTATTCCTCAGAGGTCCTAGAATGTAACCAGACTTCACTATATCATTAGGGGTGTCGTATATCTTATAGGACACCAAATTTGGTCATAGAGCGACACCTTCCTGGCACGTCGATGACTCGGCCGGTCTTCATTTGATCGACTATATCTTCATCAATAAAGCACCAATCGGGGTCAAACAAAGCTACCTAGATAGCCAATGAGCTGGGCTTTACGGGAGATTCCAGAAACACTGTCTCGGTCGAAAAATGTAGACGCTAACCTTTTGCGACAGCGTGCCTTTCCCTTTTGGACAAAAATGATAAGTGTCACGAATATCACCGAAGGTGGCTCCCCTTCCTGTTCGGGTGGCACTCGGCGGTCGTAGTCGCCGGTCTGCTAGCTGCCACCAATCCCTTTTCCTTTTCGTTTGTTTTGGTCTAATTGTTTTCACCTGTTCCTTGTTGGGGTTTTGCGGTAGGTATTATTTAAGTTTGTTTAGCCCGCTTGTGTTTGTGCGGGCTTGTTGTCATTGTACGTTGGAGGTGTATTGTTCATTTAGGGTTTTCGCTGTCCGGTTTATGTAACAGTGGTCTTTGGGTTGTGTTGCGCCTGTGTTTTCGCTTCACCCATTTTTGTACCTGTTTCTGTTTACTGTGGACATTAAAGCGTTTTCCCCGTGAAACTTCTGTTCTCTGCGCCTGACTCTCATCACTCTCCTGACGTTACAATAAGAATATTCAGAGTTATGAAGTTTTGAAAACGGGTTGTTTTGCAAATGTTGAACTTATAATATGTCTACTAATACTGGAAAAGCTAAATCAAAGTCCAAGTATACAGATTTGACAATATTCTTGCAGACAAATGTCATATGAATGCAAATGGCTCCTTCAAGATTTGCCCAAATGTACCTGGTGACTTCACACTAAATGTCATGTAGCCCGCTCTAACTTCAAGTTATTTGCACACACACTGCTGCCATTTTGTGAACACCATAGGAATTACAACCAGAGTGATGGCTGGAAGTGGGAACTTTCTGTTGCATTTGAAAGATGGTGGTAGAAAAAAAAGATTGTTTTTTTCTTTGTATTTTCTTCTACCAGATCTAGTGTTATATTCTCCTACATTCAATTCACATTTCCACAAACTTCAAAGTGTTACCTTTCAAATGGTACCAACAATATGCATATCCTTGCTTCAGGGCCTGAGCTACAGGCAGTTAGATTTGGGTGTGTCATTTAGGTGAAAATGGAAAAAAAGGGTCTATCCCTAAAACAGCTTCTACCCCCAAGCCATAAGATTACAGAACAGCTCATGAAATGGCTACCCAGACCCCTCTTTTACGCTGCTGCTACACCTTAGCCAACTACATTTAAACTCAGTTTTCACAATTCCAGACATTTAATCCTAGTAAAAATTCCCTGTCTTAGGTCAGTTAGGATCACCACTTTATTTTAAGAATGTGAAATGTCAGAATAAAAGTAGAGAGAATTATTTTATTTTATTTTTTCTTTCTTTCATCACATTCCCAGTGGGTCAAAAGTTTACATACACTCAATTAGTAATTAGTAATTGGTGACATTGCCTTTAAATTGTCTAACTTGGGTCAAACGTTTCGGGTAGCCTTACACAGTCTTTCCAAAATAAGTTGGGTGAATTTTGGCCCATTCCTGCTGACAGAGCTGGAGTAACTGAGTCAGGTTTGTAGGCCTCCTTGCTCGCACACACTTTTTCAGTTCTGCCCACAAATGTTCTATGGGATTGAGGTCAGGGCTTTGGGATGGCCACTCCAATACCTTGACTTTGTTGTCCTTAAGCCATTTTTCCACAACTTTGGAAGTATGCTTGAGGTCGTTGTCCATTTGGAAGACCCATTTGTGACCAAGCTTTAACGTCCTGATTGATGTCTTGAGATGTTGCTTCAATATATCCACATAATTTTCCATCCTCATGATGCCGTCTATTTTGTGAAGTGCACCAGTCCCTCCTGCAGCAATGAACCCCCACAACATGATGCTGCCACCCCTGTGCTTTACGGTTGGGATGGTGTTCTTCGGCTTGCAAGCCTCCCCCTTTTTCCTCCAAAGATAACGATGTTAATTATGGCCAAATAAGTTATATATTTTTTCATCAGACCAGAGGACATTTCTCCAAAAAGTATGATCTTTGTCCCCATCTGTAGTTGCAAACTGTAATCTGTTTTTTTTTATGGTGGTTTTGGAGCAGTGGCTTCTTCCTGCTGAGCGGCCTTTCAGGTTATGTCGATATAGGACTCATTTTACTCTGGATATAGATACTTTTGTACCTGTTTCCTCCTGTATCTTCACAAGGTCCTTTGCTGTTGTTCTGGTATTGATTTGCACTTTTTGCACCAAAGTACATTCATCTCTAGGACACATAACACGTCTTCTTCCTGAGCGGTATGGCGGCTGCGTGGTTCAGTGGTGTTTATACTTGCGTACTATTGTTTATACAGATGAACATGGCAAGTTCAGGCGTTTGGAAATTGCTCCCAAGGATGGACCAGACTTGTAGAGGTCTACAATTTTCTTCTGAGGTCTTGGCTTATTTCTTTTGATTTTCCCATGATGTCAAGCAAAGAGGTACTGAGTTTGAAGGTAAGCCTTGAAATACATCCACAGGTACACCTCCAATTGACTCAAATGATGCCAATTAGCCTATCAGAAGCTTCTAAAGCCATGCCATCATTTTCTGGAATTTTCCTAGCTGTTTAAAGGCACAGTCAACTTAGTGTATGTAAACATCTGACCCAATGGAATCTGTCTGTAAACAATTGTTGGAAAAATGCACAAAGTAGACGTCCTAACTGACTTGCCAAAACTATAGTTTGTTAACAAGAAATTTGTGGAGTGGTTGAAAAACGAGTTTTAATGAACAACCTAAGTGTATGTAAACTTTCGATTTGAACTGTATTACCTCAATTACCTCAACTAACCGGTGCTCCTGCCCATTGACTCTGTACCGGTACCCCCTGTATACAACCTTGCTTGTTATTTTACTGCTGCTGTTTAATTATTTGCTACTTTTATTTTCTATATTCTTTTTTTTTACTTATCTATTTTTTTCTTAGGCATTGTTGGTTAAGGGCTTGTAAGTAAGCATTTCACTCTCCCGTCAGAATTAGATGTTCATCGATGTTTCTCAAAGGTAAAATTTCAAAGTTGTTGCAAATGTCAAATTTCAAAGTGTTTACGTTACGTTTAGACTTTAACACTGAATGTTGAAGGTTAGGGTTAAGTTTAGACATTAACTCTGAATGTTGAAGTTTAGGGTTAAGTTTAGACATTAACTCTGAATGTTGAAGGTTAGGGTTAAGTTTAGACATTAACTCTGAATGTTGAAGTTTAGGGTTAAGTTTAGACATTAACTCTGTATGTTGAAGGTTAGGGTTAAGTTTAGACATGAACTCTGAATGTTGAAGGTTAGGGTTAAGTTTAGACATGAACTCTGAATGTTGAAGGTTAGGGTTAAGTTTAGACATTAACTCTGAATGGTTAAGGTTAGGGTTAAGTTTAGATATTAACTCTGAATGTTTAAGGTTAGGGTTATGTTTACACATGAACTCTGAATGGTTAAGGTTAGGGTTAAGTTTAGGCATTAACTCTGAATGGTTAAGGTTAGGGTTAAGGTTTGGGTTAGGGTTAGGGTTAGGGTTTAGACATTAACTCTGAATGGTTAAGGTTAGGGTTAAGGTTTGGGTTAGGGTTAGGGTTTAGACATTAACTCTGAATGTTGAAGTTTAGGGTTAAGTTTAGACATTAACTCTGAATGTTGAAGGTTAGGGTTAAGTTTAGACATTAACTCTGAATGTTGAAGTTTAGGGTTAAGTTTAGACATTAACTCTGTATGTTGAAGGTTAGGGTTAAGTTTAGACATGAACTCTGAATGTTGAAGGTTAGGGTTAAGTTTAGACATTAACTCTGAATGTTGAAGGTTAGGGTTAAGTTTAGACATTAACTCTGAATGGTTAAGGTTAGGGTTAAGTTTAGATATTAACTCTGAATGTTTAAGGTTAGGGTTATGTTTACACATGAACTCTGAATGGTTAAGGTTAGGGTTAAGTTTAGGCATTAACTCTGAATGGTTAAGGTTAGGGTTAAGGTTTGGGTTAGGGTTAGGGTTAGGGTTTAGACATTAACTCTGAATGGTTAAGGTTAGGGTTAAGGTTTGGGTTAGGGTTAGGGTTAGGGTTTAGACATTAACTCTGAATGGTTAAGGTTAGGGTTAAGTTTAGACAATAACTCTGAATGGTTAAGGTTAGGTTAAGTTTAGACATTAACTCAGAAATCTTAAGTTTAGGCATTAACTCTGAATGGTTAAGGTTAGGGTTAAGGTTTGGGATAGGCTTAAAACAAAAATCTCAAAAACAACTTTCTATCACTGGTTTGAATTTGCAACCTTTGAAATCCCCGTCCACAACACCCTAGCAAAACCAAAACCTACTTGAAGGTAACAGCGCTCACTGTTGCCCCTAGTGGCATAGAGAACCATCTATGGCTTGGGTGGCTGAAGCCTTTAACGATTTTCCAGGCCTTCCTTTCACACCGTCTGATATAGAGGTCCTGTGTGGCAGGGAGCTAGGCCCCAGTGATGTACCGGCTGTCTGCACCACCCTCTGTATCGTCATGCGATCGAGGGCTGTACTATTGCCATACCAAGCAGTGATGCAGCCAGTCAAGATGCTCTCAATTGCTCAGCTGTACAACCTTTTGAGGATCTGAGGGCCCATGCCTCCTCCTTCAGCACTCTCCCCTCCTTCTCCAGCTGGGCTGTATTTCCTCTCCCTTCTGTTAGAGTTTTGTCACCACAGTCCAGAGTGCAGACGCGTTTCTCTCCCTCTTCAGCTCTCCAGGGATGGTTGAGGAGGTGTTGTTGTGTCGGTCTGTTAGGGCCTGTTCTGTTTGGAATGTGTTGAATCGATCTCCAGCTGGGTGAATGTATACCTCATATCAATGCAGGAGCAGTGCTGGGGGGTGACGCTCCTCTTGGGCTGCTCGTCTGTTGGGCTGTCTATGGGGCTCCACACCCCGCCCCCACCCCAAACCCCCACCAATATTCCCGACACACAGATTCTCCAACAGCTTGAGCGCAGCACCCGAGTCGGCATGGCAGTTGCCGTGGTAACTCAACACATCTCCATTTGCTCTGATTAATGAAAAGGTTTTTGTGCAAGGAAGGTATTTTATTGTTGCGCATGGGAATCAATGAGGGATTTCATTGTTGCCCAGTGCAATCAATAACTATCGGTAATTGCTATTTGATGGGTTGAGCATCAACGGGCACCACAAGTCCACTGCAAGATGCAATATGAAACCATTCTCAACACAGAAGGTAGGGCTTGCAGGCTTCCATGACATTTGATTCTATCGTATAGGATGTTACTTTACATGTTGGAACTCAGCTGGTTAAAAGAAGGATGAATAACCTACATTAACATTTAAATAAACAAGAGAGAGGAAGTTGGGAAGTCTGCCGTGTCAAACTGGCTTCTACCACATGAGGTATCAGACAGATAGCTCTTGTCCTCTTATCTGACTTAGAGAGGAGGAAAATAGTATGTGGGAAGGAGAGGTTTAAGGTGGGGAGAATTCATCAGGGAAGATTATTCAAATAAAAATTGGCAAGTATTGGGAAGACCATGGGAAGTATTGGGAAGACCATGGGAAGTATTGGGAGGACCATAGGAAGTATTGGGAGGACCATAGGAAGTATTGGGAAGACCATGGGAAGTATTGGGAAGACCATGGGAAGTATTGGGAAGACCATGGGAAGTATTGGGAGGACCATGGGAAGTATTGTGAGGACCATGGGAAGTATTGGGAGGACCATGGGAAGTATTGGGAGGACCATGGGAAGTATTGGGAAGACCATGGGAAGTATTGGGAGGACCATGCGAAGTATTGGGAAGACCATGGGAAGTATTGGGAAGACCATGGGAAGTATTGGGAGGACCATGGGAAATATTGGGAGGACCATGGGAAGTATTGGGAGGACCATGGGAAGTATTGGGAGGACCATGGGAAGTAATTGACATCAACTGTAAATAGCAGATACAGAAGAGTAGCAATAATAAAAGACAACTTCTAGCGGGTCGAGAGAGAGAGAGAGAGGCAGAGAGAGAGGTAAAGAGAGGGAGAGTGAGTGAAAGGTATGGATAGGGAGGGAAGCAGAGAGAGAGAGGGAGAGGCAGGGAGAGAGAGAGGCAGGGAGAGAGAGAAAGGGGGAAAGTGAGAGGCAGGGAGAGAGAGAAAGGGAGAAAGGGAGAGGCAGGGAGAGAGAGAGAGAGGAAGGTAAAAAACTAGAGTCAGGGAGAGAGGGAGAGAGTGAGAAGCAGGGAGACAGAGGGAGAGAGGGGGAGAGGGAGAGAGAGAGAGAGAGAGAGAGAGAGAGAGAGAGAGAGAGAGAGGGGGCAGGGAGAGTGAGAGGTAAGGAGAGAGGGAAAGAGAGTGAGGGAGGCAGCAAGTGAGAAGCAGAGAGAGAGAGGCAGGGAGAGAGAAGCAGAGAGAGAGAGTGAGAGGCAGGGAGAGAGAGAGGGAGGAAAAACTAGAGTCAGGGAGAGAGTGAGAGAGAGGGAGAGAGTGAGAGGCAGGAAGAGAGGGAGAGAGTGAGAGGCAGGGAGAGAGAGGAAGAGAGTGAGACAGGGAGAGAGTGAGAGGCAGGGAAAGAGAGGGAGAGAGAGAGAGAAGAGAAGACCTGGAGAATGCAAACCAACAAAGCATAGAGTTGGGGAGGGAGGGAGAGAGGGAGGGAGAGGAAGAGGGAGAGAGAGGGAAAGGGGGAGAGAGGGACACAACCACACAACTGCTGACCACACCATCATTAGAACCATTGAGCTCAATGTTAGAACCGTTGAGCGCAGCGTTAGAACCATTGAGCTCAACCATTGAGCTCAATGGTTCTAAAGATGAATTTAGCCTTAAAATACTTTTGGATAACCGGGCCCTGGCCATTTTGCTGAGTGGGTATTTTGTAAGCAGGGCAAGATAAAAGTTTCGTATCAGTTTATTTTCCCCGTCACCCAGCAACAATTGAATCCTTACAATAATCCCTACAGTCATTGAATCCTTACCGTAAGGTTGAGTAAGGCATTCTGTCACACCCTGATCTGTTTCACCTGTCTTTGTGCTTGTCTCCACCCACCTCCAGGTGTTGCCCATCTTCCTCATTATCCCCAGTGTATTTATAGCTGTGATCTCTGTTTGTCTGTTGCAAGTTAATCTTGTCTTGTCAGGTCTTACCAGCCTGTTTTCCCATCTCCCTACTTTACCAAGCTCTGTTTCCTAGTTCCCCGGTTCTGACCATTCTGCCTGCCCTGAGCCTGCATGCCGTTCTGTACCTGCCTGACTCTGACTCGTTTACGAACCTCTACCTGCCTTTGACCTGTCTTTTGCCTGCCTCCTGTTTGGGTCAATAAACATCTGTAACTCTAGCTGTCTGCATCTGGGTCTTATCCTGAGCTCTGATACACTCATTGTGCTTAAAATAAGCAAGGTAAATAGCTTTTAAGATTCTTTTAAATTCTCACTTACACATATTCCATTCCACTTTTCACATGTTATGTAAAATGCATTCAGAAAGTATTCAGACCCCCTTTTTTGTTATGTTACAGCCTTATTCAACAATGGATTAAATAGTTCAATCTACCCACAATAACCCATAATGACAAAGCAAAAACAGGTTTCAGAATTTGTGCAAATGTATTTTTAAAAATAAAAATTGAAATATCACATTTACATACATTTTCAGACCCTTTACTCAGTGCCTTGTTGAAGCACATTTGGCAGTGATTACAGCCTCAAGTCTACTTGGGTATGACGCTACAAGTTTTGCACACCTGTATTTAGTGAGTTTCTCCCATGCTTTGCAGATCCTGTCAAGCTCTGTCTGGTTGGATGGGGAGTGTCGCTGCACGGCTATTTTAAGGTCTCTCCATAGATGTTTCATCAGGTTCAAGTCCGAGCTCTGGTCATTGTCCTGCTGATAGGTGAACCTTTGCCCCAGTCTGAGGTCCTGAGCGCTCTGGAGCAGGTTTTCATCAAGGATCTCTCTGTACTTTGCTCCGTTCAGCCTCTTCTGTCAATTCTGACTAGTCTCCCAGTCCCTGCCGCTGAAAACAACCCTCACAGCATTACGCTGTCACCATTTTAGTACAAGGCTGTAACGTTACAAAATGTGGAAAAAGTCAAGGTGTCTGAGTGCTTTCCGAATGCTCTGTATATAGACGCATTTACAAAGAATGTTTTTTTGTTTGTTGTTGTTGCAATTAATGAAAACAAATACTCTGGTGTCATATAGCCATTTGTATTGAATTCTAACTAGTGGCACTAGATCTGAGGGACAGTCATGACCATCACATTGTATTGCACCATTGGGGGCAGACACACTGACTTGCAAGCACACAGATGTCTTATGTAGGCTGTAATGACACACAGACACAGGCAGACATGCAAGCACTCCTAAGGTCCCTCTCTTTTCCTGACTCTCTCTCTCTCTCTCTCTCTCTCTGTCTCTCTCTCTCTCTCTCTCTCTCTCTCTCTCTCTCTCTCTCTCTCTCTCTCTCTCTCTCTCTCTCTCACACACACACACACACACACACACACACACACACACACACACACACACACACACACACACACACACACACACACACACACACACACACACACACACACACACACACACACACACACACACACACGCACGCACGCACGCACGCACACGCACACGCACACGCACACGCACACACACACATACACACAAACAGCAAGTGCTGTTATCTCGCCTGGCGCAGAGACAGGGAGATGGGGATTGGTGGGGGAAACGAAAGGAAAGGACCAGAGGAAGAAAAGCCTATTGCAGCACAAATGTCCAGAACACTGAACAGAGTAACAGTAGGACAGAACACTGATCAGAGTAACAGTAAGACAGAACACTGATCAGAGTAACAGTAAGACAGAACACTGAACAGAGTAACAGTAGGACAGAACACTGATCAGAGTAACAGTAGGACAGAACACTGATCAGAGTAACAGTAGGACAGAACACTGAGCAGAGCAACAGTAGGACAGAACACTGAGCAGAGCAACAGTAGGACAGAACACTGATCAGAGTAACAGTAGGACAGAACACTGATCAGAGTAACAGTAGGACAGAACACTGATCAGAGTAACAGTAGGACAGAACACTGAGCAGAGTAACAGTAGGACAGAACACTGATCAGAGTAACAGTAGGACAGAACACTGATCAGAGTAACAGTAGGACAGAACACTGATCAGAGTAACAGTAGGGCAGAACACTGAACAGAGTAACAGTAGGACAGAACACTGATCAGAGCAACAGTAGGACAGAACACTGATCAGAGTAACAGTAGGACAGAACACTGATCAGAGTAACAGTAGGACAGAACACTGATCAGAGTAACAGTAAGACAGAACACTGAGCAGAGTAACAGTAGGACAGAACACTGATCAGAGTAACAGTAGGACAGAACACTGATCAGAGTAACAGTAAGACAGAACACTGAGCAGAGTAACAGTAGGACAGAACACTGATCAGAGTAACAGTAGGACAGAACACTGAGCAGAGTAACAGTAGGACAGAACACTGATCAGAGTAACAGTAAGACAGAACACTGATCAGAGTAACAGTAGGACAGAACACTGATCAGAATAACAGTAGGACAGAACACTGATCAGAGTAACAGTAGGACAGAACACTGATCAGAGTAACAGTAAGACAGAACACCGATCAGAGTAACAGTAGGACAGAACACTGATCAGAGTAACAGTAGGACAGAACACTGATCAGAGTAACAGTAAGACAGAACACTGATCAGAGTAACAGTAGGACAGAACACTGATCAGAGTAACAGTAGGACAGAACACTGATCAGAGTAACAGTAAGACAGAACACTGAGCAGAGTAACAGTAGGACAGAACACTGAGCAGAGCAACAGTAGGACAGAACACTGAGCAGAGCAACAGTAGGACAGAACACTGAGCAGAGCAACAGTAGGACAGAACACTGAGCAGAGCAACAGTAGGACAGAACACTGAGCAGAGCAACAGTAGGACAGAACACTGAGCAGAGTAACAGTAGGACAGAACACTGAGCAGAGCAACAGTAGGACAGAACACTGAGCAGAGCAACAGTAAGACAGAACACTGATCAGAGTAACAGTAGGACAGAACACTGAGCAGAGCAACAGTAGGACAGAACACTGATCAGAGTAACAGTAGGACAGAACACTGAGCAGAGCAACAGTAGGACAGAACACTGATCAGAGTAACAGTAGGACAGAACACTGAGCAGAGCAACAGTAGGACAGAACACTGAGCAGAGTAACAGTAGGACAGAACACTGAGCAGAGCAACAGTAGGACAGAACACTGAGCAGAGCAACAGTAAGACAGAACACTGATCAGAGTAACAGTAGGACAGAACACTGAGCAGAGCAACAGTAGGACAGAACACTGAGCAGAGTAACAGTAGGACAGAACACTGAGCAGAGTAACAGTAGGACAGAACACTGAGCAGAGCAACAGTAGGACAGAACACTGAGCAGAGTAACAGTAGGACAGAACACTGAGCAGAGTAACAGTAGGACAGAACACTGATCAGAGCAACAGTAAGACAGAACACTGATCAGAGCAACAGTAGGACAGAACACTGATCAGAGCAACAGTAGGACAGAACACTGATCAGAGCAACAGTAGGACAGAACACTGATCAGAGTAACAGTAGGACAGAACACTGATCAGAGTAACAGTAAGACAGAACACTTATCTGAGCAACTGTAGGGCAGAACACTGATCAGAGCAACAGTAGGACAGAACACTGAGCAGAGCAACAGTAGGACAGAACACTGAGCAGAGTAACAGTAGGACAGAACACTGAGCAGAGTAACAGTAGGACAGAACACTGAGCAGAGCAACAGTAGGACAGAACACTGAGCAGAGTAACAGTAGGACAGAACACTGAGCAGAGTAACAGTAGGACAGAACACTGATCAGAGCAACAGTAAGACAGAACACTGATCAGAGCAACAGTAGGACAGAACACTGATCAGAGCAACAGTAGGACAGAACACTGATCAGAGCAACAGTAGGACAGAACACTGATCAGAGTAACAGTAGGACAGAACACTGATCAGAGTAACAGTAAGACAGAACACTGTTCTGAGCAACTGTAGGGCAGAACACTGATCAGAGCAACAGTAGGACAGAACACTGAGCAGAGCAACAGTAGGACAGAACACTGATCAGAGTAACAGTAGGACAGAACACTGATCAGAGTAACAGTAAGACAGAACACTGATCTGAGCAACTGTAGGGCAGAACACTGATCAGAGCAACAGTAGGACAGAACACTGATCAGAGTAACAGTAGGGCAGAACACTGAGCAGAGTAACAGTAGGACAGAACACTGAGCAGAGTAACAGTAGGGCAGAACACTGAGCAGAGCAACAGTAGGGCAGAACACTGAGCAGAGTAACAGTAGGACAGAACACTGATCAGAGTAACAGTAGGGCAGAACACTGAGCAGAGTAACAGTAGGGCAGAACACTGAGCAGAGTAACAGTAGGACAGAACACTGATCAGAGTAACAGTAGGGCAGAACACTGAGCAGAGTAACAGTAGGGCAGAACACTGAGCAGAGCAACAGTAGGACAGAACACTGATCAGAGTAACAGTAGGGCAGAACACTGAGCAGAGTAACAGTAGGGCAGAACACTGAGCAGAGTAACAGTAGGACAGAACACTGATCAGAGTAAGAGTAGGACAGAACACTGAGCAGAGTAACAGTAGGGCAGAACACTGAGCAGAGTAACAGTAGGGCAGAACACTGAGCAGAGTAACAGTAGGACAGAACACTGAGCAGAGTAACAGTAGGACAGAACACTGAGCAGAGTAACAGTAGGACAGAACACTGATCAGAGTAACAGTAGGGCAGAACACTGAGCAGAGTAACAGTAGGGCAGAACACTGATCAGAGTAACAGTAGGACAGAACACTGATCAGAGTAACAGTAGGGCAGAACACTGATCAGAGTAACAGTAGGACAGAACACTGATCAGAGTAACAGTAGGACAGAACACTGATCAGAGTAACAGTAGGGCAGAACACTGATCAGAGTAACAGTAGGGCAGAACACTGATCAGAGTAAAGTAGGGCAGAACACTGATCAGAGTAACAGTAAGACAGAACACTGATCAGAGTAACAGTAGGACAGAACACTGATCAGAGTAACAGTAGGGCAGAACACTGAGCAGAGTAACAGTAGGGCAGAACACTGAGCAGAGCAACAGTAGGACAGAACACTGAGCAGAGCAACAGTAGGACAGAACACTGAGCAGAGCAACAGTAGGGCAGAACACTGAGCAGAGTAACAGTAGGGCAGAACACTGAGCAGAGCAACAGTAGGACAGAACACTGAGCAGAGCAACAGTAGGACAGAACACTGAGTGGAAAATAAATAAATATATAACACCGAGAAATAAGAAATTAGAGAGGAAGATACATACAGAGTCAGAGCCAGTAACACTTTTACAATGTGCAGGGATACTGGAGTATTGAGGTAGATGTAAATATGTAGGCAGCCATTAGGAGAAAGTGACTGGTAACAGCATTAATAATAATAACAATAGTAAACAGCATAGCAGCAGCATAAGTGGTGAGTGGGTGCCTGCGTGGTGGGGAGAGTGTCTACGTAAGTGTGAGTGTGTGGGTGAATGTGTCTACGTAAGTGTGAGTGTGTGGGTGAGCGCAAGCAGTGGTGGAAAAAGTACTAAATTGTCATACTTGAGTAAAAGTAAAGATACCTCAACAGAAAGTGACTCAAGTAAAAGTGAAAGTCAGCCAGTGAAATACTACTTGAGTAAAAGTCTAAAAGTATTTGTTTAAAAAAATACTTAAGTGTCAACAGTAAATGGAATTGCTAAAACATATTAAAGTATCAAAAGTATGAATCATTTCAAATTCCTTATATTAAGCAAATCAGACAGGATCATTTTTTATTTTTTAATTTTTTATTAATGAATAGCTAGGGGCACGCTCCAACACGACGTAATTTACAAATTAAGCATGTGTGTTTAGTGAGTCTGCCAGATCAGCGGCAGGGTAGCCTAGTGGTTAGAGTGTTGGACTAGTAACCGGAAGGTTGCAGGTTTGAACCCCTGAGCTGTCGTTCTAATAATAATAATAATAATAATAATGATATATGCCATTTAGCAGACGCTTTTATCCAAAGCGACTTACAGTCATGTGTGCATACATTCTACGTATGGGTGGTCCCGGGATCGGACCCACTACCCTGGCGTTACAAGCGCCATGCTCTACCAACTGAGCTACAGAAGGACCACAGGCAGTTAGCCCGCTGTTCCTAGGCCGTCATTGAAAATAAGAATTTGTTCTTTACTGACTTGCCTGGTTAAATAATGGTACAATTTAAAAAAATAAAAAATAAAAAAATAAAGATGCAGTAGGGATGACCAGAGATATGTGTGTGAATTGGACCATTTTCCTATCAAAATGTAACGAGTACTTTTGGGTGTCAGGGAAAATGTATAGAGTAAAAGTACATTATTTTCTTTAGGAATGGAGTGAAGTAAAAGTAAAAGCCAAAAATGTAAATAGTAAAGTAAAGTACAGATACCCCAAAAAACATTTTAATTAAGTACTTTACAGCACTAAGTGCAAGAGTGTCAGTGTAGGTGTGATAGGTAGATGAATATACAGTGCCTTCGGAAAGTATTTAGTCCTCTTGACTTTTTCCACATTTGTTACGTTAGATTGATACTAAAACGGATTAAAAATACAATTATTCCCAGAAATCTACACACAATACCCCATAATGACAAAGCCAAAACGGGTTTTTCGAAAATGGTGGAAATGTATTAAACCTCAAACAGAAATACCTTATTTACATACAGTAAATATTCAGACCCTTGGCTATGAGACTCCAAATTGAGCTCAGGTGCGTCCTGTTTTCATTAATCACCCTTGAGATGTTTCTACAACTTGATCGGAGTCCACCTGTGGTAAATACAATTGATTGGACATGATTTGGAAAGGCACAACCCTGTCTATATAAGATCCCACAGTTGACAGTGCATGTCAGAGCAAAAACCAAGCCATGAGGTCGAAGGAATTGTACGTAGAGCTCCAAGACAGGATTGTGTCGACGGACACAGATCTGTGGAAGGGTACCAAAACATTTCTGCAGCATTGAAGGTCCCCAAGAACACAGTGGCCTCGATCATTCTTAAATGGAAGAAGTTTGCAACCATCTAGACTCTTCCCAGAGCTGACTGCCCGGCCAAACTGAGCAATTGAGGGAGAAGGGCCTTGGTCAGGGAAGTGGCCAAGAACCCGATGGTCACTCTGACAGAGATCCGGAGTTCCTCTGTGGAGATGGGAGAACCTTCCAGAAGGAGAACCATGTTTGAAGCACTCCACCAATCAGGCCTTTATGGTAGAGTGGCCAGACAGAAGCCACTCCTCAGTAAAAGGTGCATGAGAGCCTGCAAAAGGCACCTAAAGACTCAGACCATGAGAAACAACATTCTCTGGTTTGATGAAACCAAGATTGAACTCTTTGACCTGAGTGCCAAGCGTCACGCCTGTAGGAAACCTGGCATCATCACTACGGTGAAGCATTATGGTGGCAGCATCATGCTGTGGGGATGTTTTTCAGCAGCAGGGACTGGGAGACTAGTCGAGACAAATATGAAAACCTGCTCCAGAGCGCTCAGGACCTCAGACTGGGACAAATGTTCACCTTCCAACCAGACAACGACCCTAAGCACACAGTCAAGACAATGCAGGAACAGTTTCGGGACAAGTCTCTGAACCCAATCTAACATCTCTGGAAAGACCTGAAAATAGCTGTGCTGCAACACTCCCCATCCAACCTGTCAGAGCTTGAGATGATCTGCAGAGAAGAATGGGAGAAACTCCCCAAATACAGGTGTGCCAAGCTTGTAGCGTCATATCCAAGAAGACTCAAGGCTGTAATCACTGCCAAAGGTGCTTCAACAAAGTACTGAGCAAAGGGTTAGAATACTTATGTAAATGTGATATTTCTGTGACCCGTGACGAAATCCAGGGATGTATGAGACCCGGGACGGTGAAGGACAGGCAGTGGTTGGAGAAGACCAGCCAGAGCTTGCCGAGGAGTCTTGCTCTGTGCGCAGACCTTGCAAGTGGAAACAAACACGGCAACATCCATAGTAGGCCACCAAAAGCGTTGTTGCACGAAGGCCAGTGTCCAACGAGAGCCCGGGTGACAGGCAAGGAGGAATGGGTCCACTTCTGGACCAAGGAGCGGACAGCATCAGGCACAAACATCTGGTTATTTGGGCCCCCTCCAGGGTTCGGCTGGGACCGCTGCACCTCCCGGACCTGTTTCCCTATACCCCAGCTGGGTGCAGTCACAAGGCACGAGGAGGGAAGGATGGTTTCAGGCTCCGGGGTGGTAACTGTGGGGTTATAGCGGCTTGACGTTCTTGGACCCCGGCATGTAGGAGAGAGAAAAGTTGATCCGGTTAACCAGCATTGCCCATCTCGCTTGCCTGGAGTTGAGGCACTTGGCGATGCGGGGATACTCCAGGTTTTTGTGGTTCGTCCACACAATGAACAGATGTTCTGCCCCTTCTAGCCAGTGCCTCCATTCCTCCAACGCCATCTTCACTGCGAGAAGCTCCCGATTCCCCACATCGTAGTTCAACTCCGTGGCATTAAGGCGGTGGGAGAAGAAGGCGCAGGGATGCAGCTTAACCTGTTAAGTCGACCCTCTACTTTTTCGAACATTCTGTTAAAAATCGCGCAACATTTCAGCGCCCTGCTACTCATGCCAGGAATATAGTATATGCATATGATTAGTATGTGTGGATAGAAAACACTCAGACGTTTATAAAACTGGTTAAATCACGGCTGTGACTTTAACAGAGTGTGAGTTTCATCGAATAGCGCAGGAAAACCTGATCACTGAAAATGGAAATAAATATCCTTACTTCCAGGAATTGTTCAAAGTGAACCGAATTACATGAGACCGAGGTTTCAGCGCCTACAGCTACCACACGTTGTCTAGAGTCTTGTCATTTGATTCGCAATTGATTCTTGGTCTAACCGGTTCAAAGGAACTCCTTCCCTCCTGTCTCCGACCGGATGTTTTGGTCGAGCTCTCTCCGGCCATGTTTTTTTCCAGACGACACTATAGCCTCCTGATGAATTTTATCGCTTATTAACGTGTACTAATACCTAAAGTTGCATTACAAAAGTATTTCGAAGTGTTTTGTGAAAGTTTATCGTCGACTTTTTGAATTAAAAAAAATGACGTTACGTTATGAAACGCTATTTTTCTTCATTTATCATACAGTCTACATAGAACGATATCTAGGCTATATATGGACCGATTTTGTCATGTTTGTCATGTATTATCATGTCTTGTCCCTGTGCTCCCCATGCTATTCGTTTCCCTCTGCTGGTCTTGTTTGGTTCTATCCTTCTCTCTCCCCCCTCCCTCTCTCACTCTCTCGCTCTCTCTTCTCTCTGTCGTTCCGTTCCTGCTCCCAGCTGTTCCTATTCCCCTAATCATCATTTAGTCTTCCCACACCTGTTCCCGATCCTTTCCCCTGATTAGACTCCCTATTTATTCCTTTGTGATCCGTTCCTGTTCCGTCGGTTCCTTGTATTGTATTCACCATGCTGTGATTGCGTTTCGCCCTGTCCTGTCGTGTTTTTTGCCGTGATTGTGTATCACCCTGTCCTGTCGTGTTTTGTGCCTTCATCAGACGCTGCGTGTGAGCAGGTGTCTCAGTCGACTACGGCCTGCGCCTACCCGAAGCGACCTGCAGTCTGTGGCCGCTTCTCCAGTTGTTTTCCCCTCTACAAATCTAGAGGATTTCAGTTATTCCGTTTTGAGCATTAATAAACTCTGTTTCTGTTAAGTCGCGTTTGGGTCCTCTTTCACCTGCATGACAGATTTAATCGAAAAAAGACCCAATAGTGATTATGGGACATCTAGGAGTGCCAACAAAGAAGATGGTCAAAGGTAATGAATGTTTCATATTTTATTGTACGGTTTGTGTAGCGCCGAATATGCTAATTATTTTGTTTACGTCCCCTGCGGGTCTTTTGTGGTGTTACATGCTATCAGATAATAGCTTCTCATGCTTTCGACCGAAAAGCATTTTAAAAATCTGACTTGTTGCCTGGATTCACAACGAGTGTAGCTTTAATTCAATACCCTGCATGTGTATTTTAATGAACGTTTGAGTTTTAACTAATACTATTAGCATTTAGCGTAGCGCATTTGCATTTCCAGAGCTCTAGATGGGACGCCTGCGTGCCAGGTAGGAGCAAGTGGTTAAGGTCCAGGGCAGAATGTTGGGACAGGACAGCCCCCATTCCGACATCCGAAGCATCGTCCTCCACCATGAACTGACGAGAAGTGTCAAGATGAACCAGGGTAGGAGCAGTGGTGAAGTGGTGTTTAAGGTTCTGGAATGCCTGGTCAGCGGCAAAGGACCAGGCAAAAGGAACATTTGTAGAGGTGAGTGCAGACAGGGGGAGGCCAGGGTGCTGTAACCCCGGATAAAGTGGCGATAAAAGTTAGCGAACCCCAGGAAGCGGTGCAGCTGCACCCTGGACGTAGGCTGAGGCCAATCCACCACCGCTCTCACCTTCTCGGGATCCATCTGGACACTCCCAGAAGAGATGATGTAGCCCAGAAAAGGAGTGGTGGAGCGATGGAACTCACACTTTTCTGCCTTAACAAACAACTGGTTCTCCAGAAGGTGCTGGAGATCCTGTTGGACGTGGAACACGTGTTCTTGGGGGGGGGGGGGGGCGGGAGGGAGAAGACGAGGATGTCATCAACGTAGACGAATCTGTTCAACATGTTGCGGAGAACATCAAATCAAATCAAATCAAATGTATTTATTTATATAGCTCTTCGTACATCAGCTGATATCTCAAAGTGCTGTACAGAAACCCAGCCTAAAACCCCAAACAGCAAGCAATGCAGGTATAGAAGCACGGTGGCTAGGAAAAACTCCCTAGAAAGGCCAAAACCTAGGAAGAAACCTAGAGAGGAACCAGGCTATGTGGGGTGGCCAGTCCTCTTCTGGCTGTGCCGGGTGGAGATTATAACAGAACATGGCCAAGATGTTCAAATGTTCATAAATGACCAGCATGGTCGAATAATAGTAAGGCAGAACAGTTGAAACTGGAGCAGCAGCATGGCCAGGTGGACTGGGGACAGCAAGGAGTCATCATGTCAGGTAGTCCTGGGGCATGGTCCTAGGGCTCAGGTCAGTTGAAACTGGAGCAGCAGCATGGCCAGGTGGACTGGGGACAGCAAGGAGTCATCATGTTAGGTAGTCCTGGGGCATGGTCCTAGGTCTCAGGTCCTCCGAGAGAGAGAAAGAAAGAAGGAGAGAATTATAGAACGCACACTTAGATTCACACAGGACACCGAATAGGACAGGAGAAGTACTCCAGATATAACAAACTGACCCTAGCCCCCCGACACAAACTACTGCAGCATAAATACTGGAGGCTGAGACAGGAGGGGACAGGAGACACTGTGGCCCCATCCGAGGACACCCCCGGACAGGGCCAAACAGGAAGGATATAACCCCACCCACTTTGCCAAAGCACAGCCCCCACACCACTAGAGGGATATCTTCAACCACCAACTTACCATCCTGAGACAAGGCTGAGTATAGCCCACAAAGATCTCCGCCACGGCACAGCCCAAGTGGGGGGGGGGGGGGGCAACCCAGAACATGGCAAGGTAGATGTTGAGGCCAAAGGGTACGCCCAGATATTCGTAGTGGTCGCTGGTCTTGTTGAAGGCAGTCTTCCACTTGTCCCCCTCTCATATCCGCACCAGGTGGTAGGCTTTTCGTAGATCCAGCTTGGAGAAAACAGCCCCCTGGAGCGGCTCGAAGGCAGAGGAAATGAGTGGTAATGGATAACAGTTCTTCACAGTAATGTCATTGAGTCGCAGGAGTCAATGCACGGGCACAGTGTCTTGTCCTTTTTCTCCAGGAAGAAGAACCCTGCGCCAGAGGGAGAGGAAGAGGGACGGATAAATACTGTAGCTAGGGAGTCCCCAATGTAGGTCTCCATAGCCTTGGTCTCTGGTCCCGACAGAGAATACAGACGTCCATGGGGCGCCGTGGTGAGCCTGGTGTTTTACCTAGTAAGAGGACACAAAATGACCAAAAGTCCCGCAATATAGACTGCTCCTTGTGTTGATTCTGTGTTTCCGTTCCGCTGGCGACAGCCCAGCTCTGCCTAGTTGCATATGCTTGGGAAACAGTGCCTCGGCCGTCTTTGGTGACTCTCGAGGAAGGTCGGGAAACCTTGAGTGCTCTTGGCAACGGGACCATCGGGGACTTCCGGGATGACTCTTGAGGCGAGGTGGAATCGCTGGATGTGCGAGTGAAATCGAATTTCCTCTCCATCCGTCATTCCCGCAATCGCCCATCGATGCGGATGATCAAAGCGATGAGGGACTCAAGATCTGTGGGTAACTCCCGAGCAGCAAGCTCGTCCATAACCTCCTCTAAGAAGCCGTGCAGGAACATGTCGAACAGTACATTCTAGTTCCACTCACAGTGGAGAACTGTCAACGTGAGGAAATGAGGAAATGTGAGGAAATGCACCGCATCGTCTGCGGGCATCCTGCCGGAGCTGAATTAGCTTCCGGGGAATCAAAAGCCTTCCTCACCTCTGCGGGCATCCTGGCCGGCTGTTGTTCCCATATGGCGGTAGCCCAGGTGAGAGCCCTCACAGACATCAGCGTGACGGCAGGGTAGCCTAGTGGTTAGAGCGTTGGACTAGTAATCGAAAGGTTGCAAGTACAAATCCCCGAGCTGACAAGGTACATATCTGTCGTTCCTTTAGTAAAATAAAGGTAAAATAAAAATAAAAAAATAAAATGAGGTAGGCTATCTTGGAGCAATCCAAGGGGATGAAGGAGGGCTGAAGCTCGATAATGAGGGCACCCCATTAAATGAGCTCCCCATTAAAGCATTCTGGGAGAGATCAAAGAGGCTCCCGGGAAGGTGGAGTGGCCGGTGGGGGCGGCGCTGCTAACCTCCGAGTTACTGATGGGCGGTGGGGTTACCATCGTGAAAGGCTGCCAGACAACCTGCGGAATTATGGAATTCCAGCAGCATGTCCAACGCCCAGTCATGGCGCTCAGCCAACGTTTGGACCCCCTCCGTAAGACCACGAAGCAATTCCTCGTGCCGACCAATGGAGGCTCCTTGGGAGGAGATGGCATTGTGCAACTGGCCCGTCCGGGTCTGCTGGGTCAGTCATGGCCAGTTCGTACTATCAGGTATGAAGGTAAGACCCAGATGCAGGCATTGTCGAATTAACAATAGTTTAATAATTCAACAAGTGCAGGTAATAAAACCAGAGGTGGGGCAACGGTACCAGATGGCAGGCAGGCTCAGGGTCAGTGTAGGCTGAGGTCAGGCAGAGTGGTCAGGCAGGCGGAATCAGAGTCAGGACAGGCAAGGGTCAAAACCAGGAGGGCGAGAAAATGAAAGACTGGGAAAAGCAGGCGTTGAGAACAAAACACTGGTTGACTTGACAAACAAGACGAACTGGCAACAGACAAACAGAGAACACAAGTATAAATACACCGGGGATAATGGGGAAGATGGGCAACACCTGGAGGAGGTGGAGACAATCCCAAAGACAGGTGAAATAGATCAGGGTGTGACAAATATATAAATACTTATGCAAATATATACATGTAAACAGGACTAAAAGGTGACTGGTAGCAGGAATATATAAATACTTATGGTAATATACTAATGGTGATATATACATGTAAACAGGAGTAATAATGATCAAAAACAGGTTAAATAGATAGATACTAATAATAATGGTAATATATCGAATCAATAATAATTTAGCTTTATGGCCAAGGGATAGAATCTGTTAAGGAGTCTGTTGGTCTGAGCTTTGATTCATTGGTACTGCCTGCTGAACGGGAGAGTTGAGAACAGTCCATGTCTCAGGTGGCTGGAGCCTTTGGACATTGCACATGCACATCCTGGATGGCTGGGCTTGGAGTGATCAATCAATCAAATTTATTAATGAAGGCCTTTTTACATCAGCTGATGTCACAAAGTGCTTTACAGAAACCCAGCCTAAAACCCTAAACAGCAAGCAATGCAGATGTAGAAGCACGGTCGCTAGGAAAAACTCTCTAGAAAGGCACAAACCTAGGAAGAAACCTAGAGAGGAACCAGGCTCTGAGGGGTGGCCAGTCCTCTTCTGGCTGTGCCGGGTAGAGATTGTAACAGTACATGGCCAAGATGTTCAAATGTTCATAGATGACCAGCAGGGTCAAATAATAATAATCACAGTGGTTGTAGAGGGTGAAACAAGTCAGCACCTCAGGAGTAAATGTCAGCCGTCCGTACCAGCCTTTGTTGGGTCTGCCGTGCCTTCTTCACAACTGTGCTGGTGTAAGAGGACTCCCACAGCACAGATCATGAACAGCATTACAATGGGAAACTAGCTGGTGTGAGTGGGCTAAAGCGTGGTACCTGTCAGGGCTGCCCTCTGTCTCCGAAGGGCTTGTGCTGTGTATGATTGAAGCTGACTTCCACTCTTCTGAGTGACAAATCTATACTGAACAAAAAATGAAACGCAACATGTGTTGGTTTCATGAGCTGAAAAAAAGATCCCAAAAATGTTCAATAAAAAGCTTATTTCTTTCAAATTTTGTGCACAAATTGGTTTATATCCCTGTTAATGTTCATTTCTCTACCATGAGCCACCTCCAATTACATTTTAGAGAATTTGGCAGTACTCCCAACCAGCCTCACAACCAAGGACCACGTGTAAATACACCAGCCCAGGACCTCCACATTTGACTTCTTCACCTGCGGGATTGTCTGAGACCAGCGACCTGGACTGCTGATGAAACTGAGGAGTATTTCTGTCTGTAATTAAGACCTTTTATGAGGAGAAATTAATTCTGATTAGCTGGGCCTGTCTCCCCAGTGGCTGGTCCTATACCCTCCCAGGTCCACCCATGGCTGCGCCCCTGCCCAGTCATGTGAAATCCATAGATTAGTGCCTAATGAATTGATTTCAATTGACTGGTTTCCTCATATGAACTGTAACTCAGTAAAATCATTAAAATTGTTGCATGTTGCATTTATATTTTTGTTCGATATAGGAGAGGTGTCTTGTTCTCATAGAGTAGCCTAACTTATGCCAACAGGCAGACAGGCACACTAAAGCTTTTTGAAGCTAAACGTGATGAGATCTGAGTAGGAGGTAGGAAAGGAAAATGGATGGTTATAACCAAAAGACGACAGAGAATCCATGCAAAACTGTACTCACTGTACTCCGGTGGGTATTGAGATATTCCCACACAAGAAAATAGTGAGAGGTTAATGAAGGAAATAATAGACAAGACCAAAATAGACAACCAACTACCACACAGAATTTCCAAACAAATCCATATTATCATTGACTTCGAAAACATTTGCTTTACACTCTCGTTTGTTGTTCTATATGTTCAATTATTAATAGTTTGTTTTTAAATGAGCTATTCACATTCCATTGCTTCACACTTTCTTCACACTGAAGGGCAAAGGGGAAGAACAATAATACATTCTGGAAGGGGAGTTATTTTCACTGGGTACGCTGTACCTCCTCTTATCCACACATCAGCCTTATGATCAATGGGATATAGAGAAGATTGAAACCATTAGAATATCCTTGGTAAAGAGCATGTGGTAAAGAAATGCCCTGCCTCCTACCCTGCTTCACCCCCTGCCTCCTTCCCTGTCTCCTTCCCCGCCTCATACCCTGACTTGCTTCCTTCCCTGCCTCCTTCCCTGCCTCCTACCCTGCCTCCTACGCCATCTCCTACCCTGCCTACTACTCTGCTACTACCCTGCCATACTTCCTTCCCTGACTTCTTCACTGCCTCATACTCTGCCTTGCTTCCTTCCCTGCCTCCTTCCTTCCCTGCCTCCTACCGTGCCTCCTACGCCATCTCCTACCCTGCCTACTACCCTGCTATTACCCTGCCATACTTCCTTCCCTAACTTCTTCACTGCCTCATTCCCTGCCTTGTTTCCTTCCCTGCCTCCTTCCCTGCCTCCTACCCTGCCAACTACTCTGCTTACAACCCTGCCTTGCTTCCTTCCTTCCTTCCCTGCCTCCTACCCTGCCTTCCTTCTTTCCCTCTCTCCTACCCTGCCTTGCGTCCTTCCCTGCCTCCAGTCCTGTTTTGCTGTGTTTGTTAAAAGTTTACCAAGCACATTACTGCAAGGTACCACGTCACAGATATTTGACTCTCAGCTTAATAGTCACTTGTTTGATGTGCAAACCACTCGAAGTGTGTAATGTTATGCTTGAATTTAGATTTAGTTTATTAAGGCCTTTCAGTGTATTCAGAAGCACAGACAAGGTACGGTAAGAGATTCATTCAAATGCAGTCTTTCATAAAATGTCAGAAAAATCAAATTAATTGAATGCCTGTCTCATGTACACCTTTTGACCACTCCTCTGTTGGCCCCTCACTCTCTCTCTCTCTCTCTCTCTCTCTCTCTCTCTCTCTCTCTCTCTCTCTCTCTCTCTCTCTCTCTCTCTCTCTCTCTCTCTCTCTCTCTCTCTCTCTCTCTCTCTCTCTCACACACACACACACACACACACACACACACACACACACACACACACACACACACACACACACACACACACACACACACACACACACACACACACACACACACACACACACACACACACACACACACACACACTCCTTATTAAAGTGATAAATAGCTTCACACTCCAGATGCACACTGCCTAGCCCCTGTTGCCATAGCAACATCCCGGGCTGAGCTCCAGGAAATAAAGAAATAAACATATGTTATGGGGTGCTGACCGCCGCCTCTGCCCTTGCGGATCTTGTGAGCATCTATTCAGGTGTGTGTGTGTGTGTGTGTGTGTGTGTGTGTGTGTGTGTGTGTGTGTGTGTGTGTGTGTGTGTGTGTGTGTGTGTGTGTGTGTGTGTGTGTGTGTGTGTGTGTGTGTGTGTGTGTGTGTGTGTGTGTGTGTGTGTGGGTTATTGAGACTGTACCTGAAGTTCAGTGCAAAGCAGATGAGAAAAAGGGACCATTAGCTACTGTATGTAGGCAGGGGATGAACTCAAGTCCCTTTTTGTGTCTGGTTGTTTAATTAAAGAGATACTGAGACCAAAACTTCTCACAAGTCTGATATTGCATACGTTTTTCATCATCGTCAGGCTTCAGCTGGTGACTCCTACATTGAATAAATCATCATTACCTGCTACTTTGATCATTTAATGACTTGGATTAAATTACAACGTACCAGGTCTATTCGACAATCATGTAAACACAATGCTTTTGCAATGACGTATTTTAATAGTGGGTGTCTATCTACTCAGGATTTTAATAGTGGGTGTCTATCTACTCAGGATTTTAATAGTGGGTGTCTATCTACTCAGGATTTTAATAGTGGGTGTCTGTCTACTCAGGATTTTAATAGTGGGTGTCTATCTACTCAGGATTTTAATAGTGGGTGTCTATCTACTCAGGATTTTAATAGTGGGTGTCTATCTACTCAGGATTTTAATAGTGGGTGTCTATCTACTCAGGATTTTAATAGTGGGTGTCTATCTACTCAGGATTTTAATAGTGGGTGTCTATCTACTCAGGATTTTAATAGTGGGTGTCTATCTACTCAGGATTTTAATAGTGGGTGTCTATCTACTCAGGATTTTAATAGTGGGTGTCTATCTACTCAGGATTTTAATAGTGGGTGTCTATCTACTCAGGATTTTAATAGTGGGTGTCTATCTACTCAGGATTTTAATAGTGGGTGTCTATCTACTCAGGATTTTAATCAGATGGCATTGCAAGCCTCTGTTTCCATAAAATATTGTTGGATGAAATCGTTAGAGAAGTGTTTTTGTATCAGATGATCTGAAAAGTTCAAGCTCTCAGGGTATGAGTTGTCAGTGAAGACATGCACACTTAAAGCTGGAATTGATCTATTCAGAAAAATACAAACGCAAGCCTGAATTTAGGATACAATGCAGTGTACACACAATATACTTTACACTGCAAGTAGCCACCTGTCTGGCAACAAAATCAAATCAGTCGCCAAGTGGATGCTGACCCCAGGTGTTTACTAATGCAGAATGATCTGAAATTGACTGGTATTGGGCCTGTCTCCCATCTCCTGTGTGAGTGTGCGTGTGTGTATGAAGAAAAACAGAGGGAGAAGGATAGAGGAGAGAAGGAGGGAAGGAGAGAGGGGGAAGTGTGTTTCTCCAACACTGGGCTCCCATCTCCAACATCAAGCATCTAGATTGTTGCCCTGGTAACTGCATAGTGAGGCCTCAGGTGTGGGACACAATGTTCTGTTTGCATCTTCAAGGATATCATCAGCCATGGACGCAACCATCTGATAGGGCAGCTCTCCTGTCCAGATCTAGACTTACATTATTCATTTCCTTGCCAAGGCAACTCACTATAAGCAACAACAACAAAAAACAGCCAACTCCTATTCTCAATCACTGAGCATGTATGATTTACAAGGTTAATTAAAAGGCCTCTGCGGGTTGATTTTAAAATCTCCCAGTGGATTGACACAAGTTCAGATGTGGATAGCAGACTATGTTACACCCTGGAGACTATCTAGGATTCTGCAGTTCATGTTTGTTAATGTCTTTTCATATCACCCCATGGGGCAAGGAGTTTAACCAGTCACCTCATCGGGTATGGAGTTTAACCAGTCACCTCAAGGGGCAAGGAGTTTCACCAGTCACCTCATCGGGTATGGAGTTTAACCAGTCACCTCAAGGGGCAAGGAGTTTCACCAGTCACCTCATCGGGTATGGAGTTTAACCAGTCACCTCAAGGGGCAAGGAGTTTAACCAGTCACCTCATCGGGTATGGAGTTTAACCAGTGACCTCAAGGGGCAAGGAGTTTCACCAGTCACCTCATTGGGTATGGAGTTTAACCAGTCATCTCAAGGGGCACGGAGCTTAACCAGTCACCTCAAGGGGCACGGAGTTTAACCAGTCACATCATCGGGTATGGAGTTTAACCAGTCACCTCAAGGGGCACGGAGTTTAACCAGTCACCTCAAGGGGCACGGAGTTTAACCAGTCACCTCAAGGGGCATGGAGTTTAACCATTCACCTCAAGGGGTACGGAGTTTAACCAGTCACCTCAAGGGGTACGGAGTTTAACCAGTCACCTCAAGGGGCACGGAGTTTAACCAGTCACCTCAAGGGGCATGGAGTTTAAATTCCAGTTCTACTGTATGTAGCTACACTGAGTATACCAAACATTAGGAACACCTTCCTAATATTGAGTTGCTTCCCCCTTTGCCCTCAGAACAGCCTCAATTCACCAGGGCATGGACTCTACAAGGTGTCGAAAGTGTTCCATAGGGATGCTGACCCATTTGGAGACTTTTCTTTCCCTCACCAACTTTAAACATCAACTATCTGAGCAGCTAAGTCATCGCTGCAGCTGTACATAGTCCATCTGTAAATAGCCCACCCAATCTACCTACCTCATCCCCATACTGTCTTTATTTTTTTTACTTTGCTGCTCTTTTGCACACCAATATCTCTACTTGCACATCATCATCTGCTCATTTATCACTTCAGTGTTAATCTGCTAAATTGTAATTATCACTCCTATGGCCTATTTATTGCCTACCTCCTCATGCCTTTTGCACACACTGTATGTTGACTTTCTTTTTTCTACTGTGTTATTGACTTGTTTATTGTGTTATTGGCTTGTTTGTTGTTTACTCCATGTGTAACTCTGTGTTGTTGTCTGTGTCACACTGCTTCGCTTTATCTTGGCCAGGTCGTAGTTGTAGATGAGAACTTGTTCTCTACTAGCCTACCTGGTTAAATAAAGGTGAAAAAATATACATATAATAAAAATGTTAACTCCAATAGTTGTGTCAAGTTGGTTGGATGTCCTTTGGGTGGTTAACCATTCTTGATACACACAGGAAACTGTTGAGTGTGAAAAGCACAGCAGCGTTGCAGTTGTTGACACAAACCGGTGCACCTGGCAGCTATTAACATACCCCGTTCAAAGGCACTTAAATATTTTGTCTTACCCATTCACCCTCTGAATACATACATACACAATCCACGTCTCAAGGCTTAAACATCCTTCTTTAACCTGTCTCCTTCACTTCATCTACACTGATTGAAGTGGATTTAACAAGTGACATCAATAAGGGATCACAGCTTTCACCTGGATTCACCTGGTCAGTCTATGTCTTGGAAAGAGCAAGTGTTCTTAATGTCTTGTATATTCAGTGTATGTGTTCCTTTGTGAGTGGATACATTCATTTGAATGCATGAGTATGTGTGTGACGTGTGAGTGTGCCTGCATGTGTGTGTGCGTGAGCGTACATGCCTGTTTGCCTGTTTAGCATAATCTTCAGTAATAAATCATAGTCAGTGTATTCCCTTAGGTGTTGTGGTGCTCATTTAGACTCCCAGTGACCATCCACAGCAATCTGTTATGTGCCTGGGGCCTCTCGCTCTCTCTCTCCCGCCCACTATAATAGCCCAGCTAGCCAACCACAACTCACATGATAACCCAGCAAATAACCATCTTTCCAAGGTGCAGTTGCTGTGCAGCTGTTGTCTAGTCTGCTGCACATGTAAGTGTGTTTAGGATAAACGACTGTAATAAAACAAATGGGGGAACGCACATGTTGCTGTTCCCAGACAAAACAAGGTGTCTACATTCTAGACAAAATACTGGTCTATTTGCTCTTTCATGTAGTTATTGTAGCCTATTGGAGTGACTAGGATAATGAGCACTGATGTGTATCATTACATACTCATCTCATATGTATATACTGCACTCAATACCATCTACTGTATCTTGCCTATGCCGCTCTGTACCATCACTCACTCATATATCTTTATGTACATATTCTTATCCCCTTACACTTGTGTCTATAAGGTAGTAGTTTTGGAATTGTTAGCTAGATTACTTGTTGGTTATTACTGCATTGTCGGAACTAGAAGCACAAGCATTTCGCTACACTCGCATCAACATCTGCTAACCATGTGTGTGTGACAAATACAATTTGATTTGATTTGAGCGTTTTAGAATGAGAAAAATATATGCTCTTTGATGTAGTTATTGTAGCCTATAGAAGTGACTAGGATAATGAGCACTGATGTGTATCATGATAGCTGAGAGTTTTAGAATGAGAAAAATAGATGCTCTTTGAAGAGCTTTATACCCCCACACAGTCAACACTCTCAGCATTTACCATGAATATGATCTCCGTTAACAGTGGGGAAATTCCCTTTAAAGCTAGTTATATACATAGACAGAGATTTGATTTGATTTGATTTGAGATATGGATGCAATGACTGACAATTCATGATATCAAATGTTTTGATATACAGTGTTTGTTTACATTTATGTTGTATACAATCATTGGAGAAAACAAGCTTAAATTTGGGGTTCTGATGGGGTATGACAGTTGAACTAAGTCCATGAGACATTTACAAGTTATATTCTTCAAGAATCAATGGGTAAATATCATAAATTATAAGTCAAAAAATGTTGGTAGCAACTAAGGATTCTCGCTGGCGCATTGTTGGTATTTCAGTGCGCAGGCCAAATACAGCGCATACTGTACTGAAGTTTTTGTGAGGAATTGCTGATCCAACTTGTGATTGTCAGTTGGAGGGCTTTGGTGGACAGAAAAGAACCAAACATGCCTCAGATATACAACATTTGCCACACTAGTGCTTCACAGTTCAGTTACTAATGACAACTTTTAATGTATTTTTTTTTGTTTACTGACAAAGTAGTACTTCCAACCTGACAATCATGTACATACGTGCAGTAGTCCATCCACAGGAGTGTATTGATTTGTGTGCATGTTCACTTTGAAGCTTTCAACGATCAGCAAAAAGGAAACCGTCAATATTACCCATCCTATTTTACACATTCTGCCTCGTACTGCCGCTATTGCTTTGATAGAATGACTGTTCCCCTGATGGGACTTTCCTTATTGTAGTCTTGTTCTCGTATAACATGTCCAGTAAAAAATACACACGGTTTATGCTTTAAGTCAGTTTATGAGGCACTCTAGTAGCACTCTCAAAAGTAAGATCCATATGGAGAAGTTGAAATTGAAAAGGACTCCTTTACACAACTTACTTTCATTCAGTCCTGTCAGTATTCTACAACAGAAGAAGTTCAGGTTAAAATTGTTGTTTTTCTTCAGCTTTAGAGTTCAGATCAAGGTCTGAACTTGGTTGAGAATTGGCACCATCATTGGCCCCTACACATTCTGCTGAATACAGCAGAATATATATATTTTTAAACATATTCTTCAACACAAACACACACCCATACACACAAGCACCTGACCCACTTTCCCAAACACACAGACATACATACATGCTCAGAATCTACACATTAGCAATTAAGTATTAACAACAAAAAGTCCACAACATAGAGTCAATGCCATACCAACACTAGACAATCAGCCCATTGAGTAACAGGAATCATTGAAAGGAAGATGGAGTCAATGAAGATGTTGTAAATGTTTCAAAACTTCCTGGTTCAGCTCAGTAGATGGAGCTTTAATACGTTATCCTTCAAATGTGTTTTTTGGTTTGTGTTGCGTGGTGGTGTTCTTCCCATTTTAATCTTTGAAAAGCTTCTTTGTGCTCCTGAAATGAAATACCTCAGCATCCCTTTTTGCACAGACCTGCTATGACACTCACCAGTTCCACATCCACTCAAGATGTATTCCTCCTGCTAGCATACATCATACACATGTAGGCTATCACCGTATTGCGGAACTCGTTTGATAACATCACACAAAGTCTGAGAGCTGCATAGCAGCAGACCCCAGCTTGTCAGTCAAGGTTTTGTGGTTTGACTGTAAGGCTAATTAGTTAGTTAGTTAGTTATTTAGTTAGTAAGAGAGTTAGTTAGTAACTACTCCTTATTCCTCCGGGCACCCTGTAGTTTTTTATAGTAGTTCTCCTGTCCAGTCTTGTTTTGAAATTGAACTAGGGCGGTCTTGCGTTGTAAAGTGGACTCTCGGCTTCGCCCGTCATGGAGGACCTCGGTGTGAGGAAGAGGCGGAGGGGGGAGCACCTCGTGGTCGCCGTCACCAGTGGAGGAGCAGGGCGAGATGGTCTGGTGTGGCCGGAAGCTGCCTCGAGCAGCGCTGCGGTTCAGGTTGTTTAGCTCGTAGGCGTCGCGGGGCTCGCTGCCATCAGACGCGTCTCTCCACTTCCAGGGATTCCCATTGCCAGAGGAGGGCTGGGGGGCAGTGTGCACCACAGGGTGGTGGGGGGCGTGGGCGTCTACCGTAATGATGGCCGAATTGCGCTGGGCCTCCAAGGGCGGGCGGTAGTGGGGCGAGTCGGCGCTGGCCGTAGAGGAGGTGCAGGAGGAGGTGGAGGTGGTCTCGGAGGACTTGGGTGTGTCCCCCGAGGAGGAGGACTGGAGGAGGCCCTGCTGTTTGGACATTGCGATCACCTGCATGATGCGTGGCTGGTTGGGAGCCCCCCGAAGCGACCCGCTGCCACTGCTCTTCTCCGTGATGGACAGCCACTTGGCGCGGGTCAATGCGCTCTTGGGCGACACCGGCGGCGGACCTGTCTCTGGGATGTGGGGGGGTCTGGGGGTTGCCACCACCCTCACACCCCCCGGAGGCCCCACACTTATGGGGATTTGGCCAGTGGAAGCTCCACTGTTGGACTGCACCGTAGATGGGTATAACGAGGCCTGTGGCCCCCCGTCCTCAGACACTTCCTCTTCCCCTTCGGAGCCCTCCTCGCTGGCCTCCCGCTCTGCCTCATCTCTGAGGCTCAGACCCCGCATCTCCATGGACTTCTGCTTCCACTCTGTCACCAGCTGCTGTGAGCGCATGGGGTCCATGGGCACCTGCACAGCCTTGAGCCTCCTCTTTACAGGCTGGGTGGGCTGCATCATGGAATCGTCGGGGGCCCCATTAGTGCCCATGCCCCCGTTCGCATTCATGCTAACTCTGGGCAGCGTGTTGCTGAAGGTCACCATGGTCTGCTGACCCATGGGGCTGCGGGGTGCCAGGAGCTCCACGTCCACGCTGGCCCTCTTCAGGCTGCCCATGGAGGCTTTCTCGCGCTGCAGCGGACGCCCCATGCCTCCCAGCCGGTCCATGGAGGGGGGCGCAGCGATCTCATCAGCGCTTTCCGACGCTGAAGCTACACCTTTGTTGTAGACTGAATCGTGGCCCCGCTGGGTCAGAGCTCGTAGGGCGTCCTCCTTCTGGAGGGGCGGAGCTGGCTTGATGATGATGTCGTCGGAGGACCTGAAGTTGCCAACGGCGTGGAAAGCCTGGAAGAGAAGAAGAGAAGGTCTTGCATTTACATTTAAGTCGCCTGAAACTCCTCTATGGGTACTCAGTATAATAGTTCTGTGGAAAGGCAATATCATTCACTCTCATTCGTCTGCCTGGGTATACTTCAACAGAACTGATGAGGTAGCTCTAACCACCGCTCTCTATATCTCTGATAAGAGTGAGAGAACACAGGGACAAAGAGGAAATGAGAGAGGGAAAGAGATACAAGACAGAAAAGAGCTGAGAAAGAAGGACATAAGAGTGAAAGAGCATGATAAGACAAATGGGTATGTAGAGTAGGCCCTCCCATAGAAAGACAGAACGTCATGGAACAACACCTCCAGAATCTGTTCAAATAATCACCATTGAGGTGAAGGATGGAAAGACCGTATCTAAAATGGAAAGACAGAGGCAGAGAAAGGCAGAGAGAGAGAGAGGCAGAGAGAGAGAGAGAGAGAGAGAGAGAGAGAGAGAGAGAGAGAGAGAGAGAGAGAGAGAGAGAGAGAGGCAGAGAGAGAGAGAGGCAGAGAAAGGCAGAGAGAGAGAGAGGCAGAGAGAGAGAGAGAGAGAGAGAGAGAGAGAGAGAGAGAGAGAGAGAGAGAGAGAGAGAGAGAGAGAGAGAGAGAGAGAGAGAGAGAGAGAGAGAGAGAGAGATATGATGGGTATGAAAGTGAACTCCATCCCGTCCTGAGGACAGTCTAATGATAGCAGAAAGCAAATGAGGGCGGGAGGAGACAGAAACTTGAATGAGAGTGGGAGGAGTCAGAAACTTTAATGAGAGCAGGAGGAGTCAGAAACTTGAATAAGAGTGGGAGGAGTCAGAAACTTAAATGAGAGTGGGAGGAGTCAGAAACTTAAATGAGAGTGGGAGGAGTCAGAAACTTAAATGAGAGTGGGAGGAGTCAGAAACTTAAATGAGAGTGGGAGGAGTCAGAAACTTAAATGAGAGTGGGAGGAGTCAGAAACTTTAATGAGAGCGGGAGGAGTCAGAAACTTGAATGAGAGTGGGAGGAGTCAGAAACTTAAATGAAAGCGGGAGTATTCAGAAACTTTAATGAGAGCAGTAATCTAGAAATATCAAAGAGCCTAGCGCTAAATGGCAGGTATGCTATTTAAGTGGGGGATGGAGAGATGGTATGCAGTACAGTTTGATTGGCTAAAATCCTAAACCAGTGTCTGGCAAATAACACTTTCCTCTCCTGTGCTCGCCTCAAATGAAATGACAGAACGGCTACTATAGAAGTAGTAGGTAGACTTCCCTCACATCTTCCTTTCAGAAATATATGCGCACATGAATAGCCCTTTGTATATCAGCTTTGGTAGAATCCTTAAATTCCGTATTCCTAAATGTTTTAATCACCTGTCAATCCTGCCCTGCAGATAAAAAAACGAACATTTACAGAAATAAATATTAATTTGCATCATCAGTATCAAACATAGAAATGTTATATACATTATAGAAGTCAAGATAGATTTGAATGGAAGTCAGGTCATACCAGGTAGGCAGCGATGCCGGCCCCTATGAGGAAGCCCACGTAGACGTCGATGGGGTGGCTGCGGTATTGGGTGATCTGGGTCAGTCCGGTTAGTGCCGCAGCGATGGCAAACGCAAACACCAACACTGGCTTTAGCAGCTTGGTGCTGTCTGAGATGGTTGAGTTGAAGTACATCTGCAAGAAGAGAGAAATGGAGAAAATAAATGGTGAGATATTATAAAAGAAAAACTCAAATACATTCCATTCATCTATGAAGATCATGTACAGTTCTGCTTATAAACTGCATTATGACATTCATTGTTAACTATTAATAAACTGAACAGGCTTCTACACGTTTTCACTTAATTCAATCCACATCATTTAAGCTCTGTGATAATATTTTAAGCGGTTTATAAGCAAACATTTCTATTTAAGAGTTACCAAATATATTATGTGGGAAAACCCAGTGTGTTTGGCACAGTACGCTAAGCTCTTCCTTAAAATAAACAGTGGGGACAGATTTGCCCCAAGGATTTGTGCATTGAGAATCTGGTGTGACTACTTTGGCTACGATACCATTTATATTCACAAGCAATATTAGCCCAATGTCCTAATTTGTGGCCTATCAAATTCTATTGTACTTGACCTGCCACTGAACAAAGCATTAAAAAGAGCCAAAGACAATATCTGGAGGGATGTTTTCTTATCAATACTTCAACAGTGTTCTCTGCACATTTAATCAATAAACGAGCTTATAATGTTCTGTCGCAGTTTGGGTTTTCAGTTGACTTAAAGCGACAGACTTTTTTTTTCTCCAGTTGAGTCCTGGTGGCCAATAGGGAAACACTGCCTCAGCAAATTTCATGAAAACTGAAAATGTTAGAGGAAATGTTACTGATAGTCTGTAGATAGTCTGTAGATAGTCTGTAGATTAGTCTGTAGATAGTCTGTAGATAGTCTGTAGATAGTCTGTAGATAGTCTGTAGATTAGTCTGTAGATAGTCTGTAGATAGTCTGTAGATTAGTCTGTAGATAGTCTGTAGATAGTCTGTAGATAGTCTGTAGATAGTCTGTAGATTAGTCTGTAGATAGTCTGTAGATTAGTCTCTAGATAGTCTGTAGATAGTCTGTAGATAGTCTGTAGATAGTCTGTAGATAGTCTGTAGATAGTCTGTAGATTAGTCTGTAGATAGTCTGTAGATTAGTCTCTAGATAGTCTGTAGATAGTCTGTAGATAGTCTGTAGATAGTCTGTAGAGCATTTACAGATGGACTATCCAAATAAAGTTTTACAGATGCCACTGATTACTAGCTTCCATACTGTGTATTCGTCCCAGGAGGTGTACTTACTGATATGTACACAGCAGCAAATGCAGACAGGGTTGCATGCTGGGAGGGAAAGGTTTTCCTGTCCAGAAACAGAAAACGTGTTAGCCTTGAGACGAAATGCTAGGAAAGCAGAAAGACAGACACCGTATGTCACACAGCTTTGATCATAACTTGAAAGGGGAGAGAACAGCGCCAGTGTGGCGTAAGGAATAAAGATCACACCTGCACATTGCTACAATGCAGGTTAGCGTTGGGGTGTTGTGTGCTATATCTGTCTAAACATACCTCCCTGTTTATCTGTCTATGACTGGCCAAAATGGTGTCCTTACTAATGCCACCTTTATAATCCCTTAGCCTACCTAAGACTGAATAAGAATGGATAATCTACTTGAAAGCAACATGGAGGAAAGGACAACTTGCTTTGGCTTTCACCTACCCAGTCAGTTTAGATCAGTGGTCCAGAGAGGAAGAAAACATGAAAATTTGTTTTTTTCAGGAGTATTAGGACACATCCCCCACCAGAGAAAATAAGATGGTCTGTCCAAGGCTGCATTCCAATACTTTAAAATAATTTTCTGTCCTCATCTCCACTGAACCAATGAATCAGTATTCCTTTAAGGTTCATGGTTTGCTCTGTAAGTGTAACTGAATGTACAAGTAATTGATCTTAAGTAAACATGTCCTTGAAAACCCATTAAATTCATATTCACCCTTCATTTTTTTAGCTTCTCTTTTTCCCTTGCTGTGTTTAGTTTGCCTCATGAGATGTGGACACACAAGAGCTATAGTATCTTCCCATAACCACTCTAGCAACCACTCCAGCAATATTGGAACAGAACCTTAATTCTTCCTGGTTCAGGTGATTGTGGCCAGGGAAATAATTGCTGTATTTTGAATGGTACTGTAATTTCATCCCACACAATCTGTGCTGTACTGTATTTTTAGATCGCTAAAAACGTTTTGACCACTAGTGGGTGCATGGTATTGTTGTTTCTGACTCATTAACATATTCTGAGGCTTGTCTTGTATGAGGTTCTATTTGTTGCACCTGTTAGTGAGAGTGCTGTACAAAGTTAACCGGTGTGTGGGAGTTGTGTCCCTTCAAAGTAAAATATATAGGGGACAGATTAAACCTTTCATGGTTGCCAATGGTTTTGCCATGTAGTCGCTGCCAGTTTAGAAGCATTTGTTAAGAGGAACACCACATATTTATTGATATGCTGTAATGTGCAAACACATTACATAGCAGCCGACCTGCTTGCACCAATCCCATGTAATTACAGCAAAATACTGTGAAATACAAACCCCAATCATCCATCCATTCATTACGATTACGGTAGCATTTACTTTGTTACAGTATAATACAGTTAATTCTACAGTATTGTACTGTGTGTTATTACACACCACTTGCTTTGATACTGTATGGATTAGAGTATGTGTACTGCATTATGAAATACAGCAACTTACTTTCCAATGAGCTGCCTGTAAATTACTGTCAAATTCAATACAGCCCCTTTACAGTGTATGTCATGTTATGTAATGCAGCTACCTGGCAGAGAGGATGGCGTGCTGGTCGTGGCTGGAGCAGATGTCCTTGGTGATGTAGGGGTTTTTGTCACATGCCACACCTGGCTGAGTGTAGTTGGGCTTACACACGGTCAGAAAGAAGGGGGAGTGATAGCCTGTAGCCAACTGGATCACATCAGTTACTAGAGCCGTGGCACACAGCCCAAACACATGGACGCCTAGAGAGACAGGGAGAAGGGGAGAGAGAGTAAGGGAGTGAAAAGGAGAGGAGGGTGAGTGAGAGAGCAGTGATGTGGGGGGAGAAGGAGAGCAGTGATGTGGGGGAGTAGGAGAGCAGTGATGTGGGGGGAAAGGGAGAGCAGTGATGTGTGGGGAGAGGGAGAGCAGTGATGTGTGGGGAGAGGGAGAGCAGTGATGTGGGGGAGAGCAGTGACGTGGGGAGAGAGGGAGAGCAGTGATGTGGGGAGAGAGGGAGAGCAGTGATGTGGGGAGAGGGAGAACAGTGATGTGGGGAGAGAGGGAGAACAGTGACATGGGAGAAAGGGAGAGCAGTGACATGGGAGAAAGGGAGAACAGTGACATGGGAGAAAGGGAGAGCAGTGACGTGGGGAGAGGGAGAGCAGTGACGTGGGGTGAGGGAGAGCAGTGACGTGGGAGAAAGGGAGAGCAGTGACGTGTGGAGAGGGAGAACAGTGACATGGGAGAAAGGGAGAGCAGTGACGTGGGGAGAGGGAGAACAGTGACATGGGAGAAAGGGAGAGCAGTGACATGGGAGAAAGGGAGAGCAGTGACGTGGGGAGAGGGAGAGCAGTAACATGGGGAGATGGAGAGCAGTGACATAGGGAGAGGGAGAGCAGTGACGTGGGGAGAGGGAGAGCAGTGACATGGGGAGAGAGGGAGAGCAGTGACATGGGGAGAGGGAGAGCAGTGATGTGTGGGGAGGGGGAGAGCAGTGACGTGGGGAGAGAGGGAGAGCAGTGATGTGGGGAGAGAGGGAGAGCAGTGATGTGGGGAGAGGGAGAACAGTGATGTGGGGAGAGAGGGAGAACAGTGACATGGGAGAAAGGGAGAGCAGTGACATGGGAGAAAGGGAGAACAGTGACATGGGAGAAAGGGAGAGCAGTGACATGGGGAGAGGGAGAGCAGTGGCATGGGGAGAGGGAGAGCAGTGACGTGGGGAGAGGGAGAGCAGTGACATGGGGAGAGGGAGAGCAGTGACATGGGGAAAGGGAGAACAGTGACGTGGGGAGAGAGAGAGCAGTGACATGGGGAGAGGGAGAGCAGTGACATGGGGAGAGGGAGAGCAGTGACATGGGGAGAGGGAGAGCAGTGACATGGGGAGAGGGAGAGCAGTGACATGGGGAGAGGGAGAGCAGTGACATGGGGAGAGGGAGAGCAGTGACATGGGGAGAGGGAGAGCAGTGACATGGGGAGAGAGGGAGAGCAGTGACATGGGGAGAGGGAGAACAGTGAAATTGAAACAAATATATATAAATGCTTTGTTCAAATCATAATGTAGTTAATGCACAGAATTCTATCATACAAAAATACCGGTCCCATGATGCCAGTTTGCATGAGGATTTGAAAAACAATCAGGTAACATGGCAGTGAAACACTGGTAAATGAATGAGTACCACAGAGTTGGTTTCTAAGAGCTTACTGTATCAGACATTAAAGGTGATCTGTGGTCTCAGCCTCAGCCTCCAGTATTTATGCTGCAGTAGTTTGTGACGGGGGGCTAGGGTCAGTTTGTTATACCTGGAGTACTTCTCCTGTCCTATTCGGTGTCCTGTGTGAATCTAAGTGTGCGTTCTCTAATTCTCTCCTTCTTTCTTTCTCTCTCTCGGAGGACCTGAGCCCTAGGACCATGCCCCAGGACTACCTGACATGATGACTCCTTGCTGTCCCCAGTCCACCTGGCCATGCTGCTGCTCCAGTTTCAACTGACCTGAGCCCTAGGACCATGCTCCAGGACTACCTGACATGATGACTCCTTGCTGTCCCCAGTCCACCTGGCCATGCTGCTGCTCCAGTTTCAACTGTTCTGCCTTACTATTATTTGACCATGCTGGTCATTTATGAACATTTGAACATCTTGGCCATGTTCTGTTATAATCTCCACCCGGCACAGCCAGAAGAGGACTGGCCACCCCACATAGCCTGGTTCCTCTCTAGGTTTCTTCCTAGGTTTTGGCCTTTCTAGGGAGTTTTTCCTAGCCACCGAGCTTCTACACCTGCATTGCTTGCTGTTTGGGGTTTTAGGCTGGGTTTCTGTACAGCACTTTGAGATATCAGCTGATGTACGAAGGGCTATATAAATAAAATTAGATTTGATTTTGATTTGATTTGACGACAAGAAAACAAGAGGAGGAAATAAAGAAAGAGTGAGTCATTGTCACACTGGAGAAATCCAGGAACAGGCCACATTCATTTGACACTGAGCGGAACCATACCTACGAAGCGCACCGTTCGCCGTAGGAAGGAGTTAAAGTTGCACCCGCCGGCGTTGATGCTGCCCTCCACCCCAGGGCGGATCTTAAGGTGTGACTGCATGCAGTAGACCAGGCCCTCCCCTATCATTATCTGACCAGATGACAACACACAGTCAGAGATATAGAAACATTTCTACTTGACAATCATGCTCAACCCTAGAGAGAATGGGCTATTTGAGAAAACAATATTTGGTTTGTGGTTTTGAGAAATGTTTGTCTCATCTTCTGTGGTCTGATTTGAATGTAGGCCTATATGCATATTCACAACTATATTATGGTGTAGTTTGAACGGTTTACATTTCAGCCATTTAGCAGACACTCTAGAGCAACTTACATGAGTAATTAGGGTTAAGTGCCTTGCTAAAGGGCACATTGGCAGATTTTGCACCTCGTCAGCTCAGTGATTCGAACCAGCAACCTTTCGGTTACTGACCCAACGCTCTTAACCACTAGGCTTTCTACCGCTGGTTAGAACCCTAACCCTAACTCTAACCCATACATTCTACACTATTGAGTTTTTATGGCATGAGTACATGCAGTTTGGCTTTATTATACATAGAGTGTATCACATAGGCCATTGTTTCCTAACTCCAGTCCTCCAGTAACCCCAATGGTACATATTGTTTTTGTGGCCCCAGACAAGCACACTAAATTGTACTTGTCAACTAATCATCAAACCCTTGACAAGTGAAATCAGGTTTTTTAGTCCAGGGCTACAACAAAAATGTGTGCTGTTGGGAGTACTTGAGGGAAACACTGACATAGGCCAAACGTGGGTATGTTTATAGGGCTTCTCACGCGTGCGTGCGTGTGTGTGTGTGCCTGCACTCGTGAAAGTGTGTTTAGAGGGGTGTCCTCACCGAGGCGGCCGGCCCAGCGAAGGCCAGGCTGAGCAGCATGAGTAGAGGGATGAGCTCGTCTCCACCGTCCACGTAGGGCATGCTCAGCGTGCGGTCATGGCAACGGAAACCCACCTGGGCCGGGTGGAGCAGGTCCGTCAGCTCCAAGAAGTAGAGCGACACCATAAAAGAAGCCACAATGGGCAGCTGGGAAACAGGACGTTGAAGTGTATGTCAAAGGTTGTTGTCAGACTTGTCACTTTATTAGCTACTATTATTAGCTACTACCTTCCCTGTGAAGTCCTATCAGATCAGAGGTAATGAAGGATAGAAAACAAAGTCATGTAAGACTACTGGGACGGATCTACGATGGTTGCATATAGATAGTTACTAATTCAATGTCTATGAATGAGGTTCAGACTGTTTAAAAGACGTGAGCTGAAATGATACGAAAGCAGCTCATCCTAAGCTACAGGTCATCCAGATTTGTTTTCTCTCACTTCAGCTGCAGCATATTGATTCCTAATCATCCACCCAAGAGAAAGGCGAAGCACAAGACAAATACCTGGTGTTTGCGACTTCATTCATTCACACACTCATTCATTCAGATACAACCAAAGATTATCACCGTAACATGTTAAATGTCACAGTTCCTCAAAATATGCTATTATCATAATGTTTATATATCTACCCACCTCTACAAAATAGAAGCAAGGCAACAACGTCAAGCTGTCTTTGGGTTGTGTTTTCTTGGGCTTTGGGTCTCTTGTAGTCATCATTGTGACGTCTGTGGACAAACCTGAAAGAACGCATAAAATAATAGTACTGAATGAGCTCAGGGACATCTCTTTTCTATTTTAATATTAACATTTTGTTTACATTTATTTATTTATTTATTCATGTATGTATTTATTTATTCCATTAACATAGAAAACAGATGGTCCTGATGCAATGGTAAAACATGTTAATGTTCGTGATAATGGATGACATGTCAAAACTCCTGGGGTGCACAACTCAAGCCTGTAAGTTCCGGAGTATTGCTGCTTTTTGTTTCTGTCTGGTATTTATTGATCAATGAATCTTACTGGTCAGCTGGAGAGTGCACACACCTGGTTCCAGATATAAATCAGTCACTGGTTAAAAGCCCCAAACCAACAGGATAATCAGCAGCCTTCAAGGATCAGACAATAATCTATAATCATTGCTTGAGCATATGGCTTACAGGTAATTATTATTATTAAATTGAACCTTTATTTAACTAGGCAAGTCAATTAAGAACAAATTCTTATTTGAAATGAAGGCCTACCCCGGCCAAACCCGGACGACACTGGGCCAATTGTGTGCCGACCTATGGGACTCCCAATCACAGATTCAAACCAGGGACTGTAGTGACGCCTCTTGCACTGAGATGCAGTGCCTTAGACCGCTGTGCCATTCGGGAGCCTACTTGTATAAACCAAATTTGCCAGTGAGAGGACACACATTGAAAGTGGTTGATTCATTATTATAGCCCACACATACCTTGATAGGGCTATTATGGGACTGACCCATACCTATGGAGAGGATAATGCCAAAGTAACTAGTGCTGACTTTGGCCCAACCACACACACAGCCAGCCTCCCTGGCACCCCGAGCATACAGGTGAGAAGCCATGCCTGGAACAAGCTCTCTCTACTGGTACTGTAGCTCAAACTGTTAAGCTTCTCTGCTAGCTGCTATTCATGCTAACCGGCAGGAGATAACTTCAGGTGCTACATCTTTTTGGAAACGCATTGTTGCTAATACCCATCTCGATGTGGGTACTGATGAATAGCAAAATAATTCTAGTGATTTTCTCATTTTCTCATCCAGTATGGGAATATTCACAAAACATAAGGCCATAGAGAGTGTATTGATTCAATAAAGTGATAACACAAAGTTTTCAAACCTCAACAGTAGTGTAATGTAGTTGTGGAAGTAGTTGTAGTTATTCCACCATATGTTGTGGAATATTGAGACATATCTTCTTATTTTGTTTTTCTTAGCCTTTATTTAACTTGGCAAGTCAGATAGGAACAAATTATTATTTACAATGACAGCCTACCCCTGCCAAACCCTAACCGTAACCCGGACGATGCTGGGCCAATTGTTCGCCGCCCTATCGGACACTCACTCACGGCCGGTTGTGATATAGCCTGGAATCCAACCAGGGTCTCTAGTGATGCCTCTAGCACTGAGATGCAGTGCCTTAGACTGCTGCGCCACTCTGGAGCCCCCAGTACATGGCGGCGTGGGACATAGTCTTCTTGACATAAGACCACTTTGAGGCCTGAAAAGGTCTGACTGACGTTGATATTTAAGGATCATATTTGGAAAACCAAATACGAAATATTTTAACATATGACCCCATCAATGTATCTAAATGGAATATGGAAATATGAAGGTTTTATGGTGAATTACATCTCCTGGGCAATGGTTTTTTTTTAAGCCACTGAATAAGGGCTATATAATACATTTATAAGTCATTTATAACACTAAAATAAACCGGGTGATTCGAGCTCTGGATGCTGATTGGCTGAAAGCAGTGGTATAAGCAGTGGTATAAGAAGTGGTATATGACCAATATACCATGGCTAAGGGCTGTTCTTATGCGCGACGCAACGCGGAGTGCCTGGATACAGCCTTTAGCTGTGGTATATTGGCCATATACCAAAAACACCCCAGGCCATTATAAACTGGATACCAACGTAATTAGAACAGTAAACGTTATTTTGTGTCATACCCGTGGTATACCCCTCGTGCTTTATTGTTTAAATAAGCACTGCACATTCACAAATGCTAATCTACGGATTGAATTGGGTATGTAGTGACATACAAACTTGCAATTGACAGAATGTAGCATTATGTACAGTGTAGACATCAATTATGAATAGTGTATGAATATGTTATGTAGTCCCAAAGAAAGTGCTTCCTTGAAAATATGTAGATGCTCCTTCGCTTGTGCATGGAAAATGCAAGTCCTTGTTTGTGTAGGGAAAATGCAAGTCCTTGTTTGTGTAGGGAAAATGCAAGTTCTTGCTTGTGTAGGGAAAATGCAAGTCCTTTGCTTGTGTAGGGAAAATGCAAGTCCTTGTTTGTGTAGGGAAATGCAAGTCCTTGTTTGTGTAGGGAAAATGCAAGTCATTTGCTTGTGTAGATAAAATGCAAGTCCTTTTTTGTGTAGAAAAAATGCAAGTCATTTGCTTGTGTAGATAAAATGCAAGTCCTTTGCTTGTGCAAAAAACACAAGTTGTTTGCTTGTGTAGAAAAAATGCAAGCCCTTTGCTTGTGTGAGAAAAATGCAAGTCCTTTGCTGGTCAGTGGTGTGTGTGTGTGTGTGTGTAACCTTCATTTAACTAGGCAAGTCAGTTAAGAACAAATTCTTATTTACAATGACGGCCTACCCAAGCCAAACCAAACCAAGCCAAAGACTCTGGGCCAATTCATCCCAAAGGTGTTCAATGGGGTTGAGGTCAGGGCTCCTAGTGGGACAAACCATTTCTGCATGGAACTCGCTTTGTGCACGGGGCATTGTCATGCTGAAACAGGAAAGGGCCTTCCCTAAACTGTTGCCAACTGTTTCCACAATGTTGGAAGCACAGAATTGTTCAGAATGTTCAGAATGGCGCTGGAGGGGATGGCTGCCGTTTTACGGGCTCCTGACCAACTGTGCTTTTTTGTTCGTTTTTTCACGTTGTTTGTAACTTATTTTTCTACTTATTTTGTACATAATGTTGCTGCTACCATCTCTTGTGATCAAATATAACTTAAGGATATCAGGACAGCAATTAATCACCTCGAACTGGAAGAAGATGTTTTCTTTAACGAGTCCGACGCAAAGGATATACTGCTTTCTCGAGACCAGTCCCAAGTCCCTGTCATGTGCGTGAATAAAAGACTGAGAAAAAGGGGGCAGAGGTCGGGCTGCTTTCTGAGAACTCGTAGACGAGTGCCATCCGTTCTATTGGCCAAAGTGCAATCATTGGAAAATAAAATGGATGATCTACGATTAAGATTATCCTACCAACGGGACATTAAAAACTGTAATATCTTGTGTTTCACAGAGTTGTGGATAAACGACGACATGGATAACATGGAACTGGAAGGATTTTCCATGCATCGGCAGGACAGAGAAGCTATGCCTAGTAAAACGAGGGGAGGGGGTGTGTGTCTATTTGTCAATAACAGCTGGTGTGTAATGTCTAATATTAAAGAAGTCTTGAGGTATTGCTCGCCTGAGGTCGAGTACCTTATAATAAGCTGTAGACCACACTATCTACCAAGAGAGTTCTCATCTTTAATGCAGGCAAACGTAAATCTGTTTTTCCTAATTTCAACCAGCATGTCACATGTGCAACCAGAGGGAAAAAAACTCTAGACTATATCTTTACTCCACACACAGAGATACATACAAAGCTCTCCCAAGCCCTCCATTTGGAACATTTGACCATAATTCTATCCTCCGGATTCAAGCTTACAATCAAAAGCAGGAAGTACCAGTGACTTATCTCAATACGGAAGTGGTCAGATGATTTGGATACTATGCTACAGGACTGTTATGCTAGAACAGACTGGAATTTGTTCCGGGATTCATCCAATGCCCTCACTCATCGGCTTCATCAGTGTCGAGAGTTTCGAGTTCCTTGGGGTCTACATCACCAACGAACTATCATGGTCCAAACACACCAAAGCAGTCGTGAAGAGGGCACGACAACAACTTTTCCCCCTCAGGAGACTGAAAAGATATGGCATGAGTCCCCAGATCCTCAAAAAGTTATACAGCTGCACCTTAGAGAGCATCCTGACAGGTTGCATCACTGTCTGGTATGGCAACTGCTCGGCATCTGACCGTAAGGCACTACAGAGGGTAGTGCGTACAGCCCAGTACATCACTGGGGCCAAGCTTTCTGCCATCCAGGACCTATGTACTAGGCAGTGTCAGAGGAAAGACCCAAAAATTGTCAGACTCCAGTCACCCAAGTCACAGACTGTTCTCTCTGCTACCGCATGGCAAGCGGTACCGGAGCACCAAGTCTAGGACCAAAAGGCTCCTTAACAGCTTCTACCACCCACCAATTTGTTTTTTACACTGCTCCTACTCACTGTTTATTATCTATGCATAGTCAATTACCTTGTACCCCGACTAACCTGTACGCACATTGACTCGGTACCGGTACCTCCCTTTATATAGCCTCATTATTGATATTTTATTGTGTCACATTTGAATTTTTTAAACTTTAGTTTATTTGGTCAATATTTTCTTAACTCTTTCTTGAACTGCACTGTTGGTTAAGGGCTTGTAAGTAAGCATTTCACGGTAAGGTGACACCTACACCTGTTGTATTCTGCACATGAGACAAATAAAGTTTGATTTGATTTAAATCATCTAGAATGTCATTGTGTGCTGTAGCGTTAAGATTTCCTTTAACTGGAACTAACGGGCCTAACTCGAACCATGAAAAACTGCCCCAGACCATTATTCGTCCTCCACCAAACTTTAAAGTTGGCACTGCGCATTGGGGCAGGTAGTGTTCTCCTGGCATCTGCCAAGCCCAGATTTGTCTGTCGGACTGCCAGATTGTGAATCGTGATTCATCACTCCAGAAAACACATTTCCACTGCTCCGGAGTCCAATGGCGGTGAGCTTTACACCACTCCAGCCAACGTTTGGCAGTGTACATGGTGATCTTAGGCTTGTGTGCGGCTGCTCGGCCATGGAAACCCATTTCATCAAGCTCCCGACAAATAGTTATTGTACTGATGTTGCTTCCAGAGGCAGTTTGGAACTCGGTAGTTAGGGTTGCAACCGAGAACAGATGATTTTTACGCACTATGCACTTCAGCACTCAGTGGTCCCATTCAGTGAGCTTGTGTGGCTTACCACTTTGCGGCTGAGATGTTGTTGCTCCTAGACGTTTCTAGGTCACAATAACAGCACTTACAGTTGACAGGGGCAGCACTAGCAGAGCAGAAATTTGACTAACTGACTTGTTGGAAAGGTGGCGTCCTATGAGGGTGCCACGTTAAGTCACTAAGCTCTCCAGTAAAGCCAATCTACTGCCAGTGTTTGTTTATGGAGATTGCATGGCTGTGTGCTCAATTTTTTATACAGGGCAATGGGTGTGGATGAAATAGCTGAATCCACTCATTTGAAGGGGTGTCCATATACAGGGCCCATGGAACATATTCAGACCCTTTGACTTTTTCCACATTTTCTTTTACGTTACAGCCTTATTCAAACATGGATTCCATTTTTTTTAATCCTCAGCCATCTACACACAATACCCCATGACGACAAAGCGAAAATAAGTTAAAAATACAAAA